>NW_027664781.1:0-37256 GCF_963921795.1 Nannobrachium achirus | reverse complement strand
GGCCCGCATGGGGGGCCCGCAGTGAATCCTCCCAGAATTTGGTGTGACGCCCCTGCGTGTGCGTGTGTGTGTGTGTGTGTGTGTGTGTGTGTGTGTGTGTGTGTGTGTGTGTGTGCGTGTGTGTGTGTGTGTGTGTGCGTGTGCGTGCGTGTGTGTGTGTGTGCGTGTGTGTGTGTGTGCGTGTGTGTGTGTGTGCGTGTGCGTGTGCGTGTGCGTGTGCGTGTGTGTGTGTGTGTGTGTGTGTGCATGTGTGTTAGACATGGAAAGAGTACCGAAAAATCCTACTCAAACTGAGAGTACATTTTGTTACTTGAGTGAAATGCACAAAGTACAAGTAAAAGTAGTAGTCCAGGAAATTACTCAAAAGTAAGAGTAAAAAGTAGCCTATTTAAAAACTACTCTTTGAGTTAAAAGTAAAAGTACATATATATATATATATATATATATATATATATATATATATTTTTTTTTTACATTAATTACATGTTATATGTTACCGGTTACCTAAGCTGTCCCAATGCGATGTCATTAACCAGGAAGAGAAAAAATACTAATCAGAAAACCACTTTTAATAACATTTTTAAGAAAATATTGTAAACTGTATGTTTGTAACTCGTTTCATACTGAACATGGCCGCACAAAACGATGGTTTAGTGATGCACTTTTCACAGTTTTTTGGGTGTTTTGGGGGGCCATTTTTAGCCCAAGGAAAGTTTTTTGTGCAAAAACAAATGCTTGCAATGGATTCAGAATCATGACAAACCCCTGGTTAGACCCCTCACATCCTACTTAAAGCAGATTTATTTCTGGGTATTTTCCTCCTTTATAGAAAGTCGGTGGGAGCCCAAATTGATATGGATAATTCTATGGGTAATTTTCAAAATAAAGTTTGGAACCCAAGGCTAAAATCCATCGTTAGGTCCTGAAGAAGCCTCAAAAAAGGTTTGACGCTTTTATCTGCTTCGTTTTGATAATGTCAAAAACCAGGGTTAACTCATTGCATGCCAGGCCCGATAGTCCCGAGATTATTTCAATGTCTTTCCCTGCCAGGCCCGATAGTCCAGAGAATTTCTGCCATTTTGAAAAAAAAAAAAAAAAAAAAAAAAAAACATTTTTTTTTTTTTTTCAAAAAAGCTTTTTGACCCCAAAAAATGTAGTAGGCATGATAGAAATCGCGAAATTGCATGTTTAACCCCCATAGCAACCCCATCTATCAAACATGGTAGCCATCTTTGTTTACATTTTAAGAAAACATAATGGCTGTTATCTCATGAATGCCTGAACGGATTTCCATTCGGATTTTTTTGTTTGAAAGCTGTGAGCAATGTGGACACACGTGGTGCATTATCTAGGCATGGGTGTGCATGATCCGTGCACTATGAATTACATGGAAGTCTATGGAGACAGGGGCATATGAGAGTACGAAGGTATTGTTAAATGGCAGCAAATGAGTTAAGGGCAACTTAAAACTTGTGTGTGTTACCTGGTCCAGGGACACCTGCAGCCGGTGTGACTCTCGCAGTGAGTCTTGGATCAGAGCGCTGCTGGACTTGGTCTGGTTCAGGCTGTCTATGAGCTCCCTGTTCTCCAGGATGTTACCCTGAGCTGTGGCCAGAGTCTGGTGGAGAGAGAGGGAGAGAGAGAGAGAGAGAGAGAGAGAGAGAGAGAGAGAGAGAGAGAGAGAGAGAGAGAGAGAGAGAGAGAGAGGACAGACAGACAGACAGACAGACAACAGAGAGACTTTGAGATGGGGGTCCGTGGCCAAATGTTGGGGGTCCTTCACCTGAAAAAGTTTGAGCACCACTGACAGAAACAAAGACTTGCACGATAAAAAAAACATAGCAGATCTACAAGCTCGCAGAACTGCACTCTGTTGAGGTGCCAACTTGCACCTGGTGCACAAGAAGAGCCTACTTGCGCCATGAGGTGACTAATTGCACCATGAGGTGACTAATTGCACAACTGGTATCACCAGTGGCGATGCCAGTGACATCACCACTGGCGTCGCCAGGAATCCGGGTCCCTCATTGGCTGTTAATGATGACGTTTGCCAGAAATGCTGGTCCCTGCAACGGGCTTTAACACACACAGCTACCTACCTACCTACCTGCCTGCCTGCCTGCCTGCCTGCCTGCCCTGTCTGCCTGCCTGCCTGCCTGCCTGCCCACCTATCCACCCACCCACCCTCCTACCTACCTACCGTTAGTGCCTATTGAGATTGTCATATTTCACCTTGATTTTTTTTCTCACTCACTACACTTTGTCTGCTGACCGAAATAAAAATACCAAAAAGAAAAAAAAAACAATTCACAGGAGGCAAGCAGTGTAGTGTAACAATGTAGTTTCAAATACACTACATTGCAGGCACTTTTTTTTTTTTAGAGTAAAACCCCTGTGACATGTGTGATCTTGGCAGGTGTTGCCCCCGAAAATGTGCCGATCTTAACAGGCACTAACGGTACATACACAGCCAAACGCAGTACTTGAGCGCTCTGCTGGCGCAAGTAAAGATGTGTGTGTGTGTGTGTGTTTGTGTGTGTGTGTGTGTGTGTGTGTGTGTGTGTGTGTGTGTGTGTGTGTGTGTGTGTGTGTGTGTGTGTGTGTGTGTGTGTGTGTGTGTGTGTCTGTCATGGGGCTACATTGTGTCATCTGAGGATGAACGGGCAGAATGCCATGTTTTTATAATAGCCTGAAGAACACAACTTATTTTCTTTCTTTTTTTTGGGAGCACCACACCATCCAGCAGCATGGCAGCATGGCGGCAGAGAGAGAAAAGTCTGAAACGCATTGATAAAATGTATTCAAAATACATTCAAATAGGATAGATGAGAAGGCAGCGGAGCGTGGAAATGTCAAGACGGAATGGGCTTCCTACAATTCTAGAATAATTAGATGTCTAATACCACCCAAGCACTGACACCCAGCTCCAGGCACCATCTGGATGCGTGTGTGTGTGTGTGTGTGTGTGTGTGTGTGTGTGTGTGTGTGTGTGTGTGTGTGTGTGCGTGCGTGCGTGTAGGCATGCACGCGCGCGTGTGTGTGTGTGTGTGACTTTTGGTCTGATAGTCTAAGGGCGTGCGCGGACACCGTACGCACAACGCTGAGTTTCAATTTGCCTGTGTTCGTGTGTGTGTGTGTGTGTGTGTGTGTGTGTGTGTGTGTGTGCGCGTGTGTGTGGGTGTGTGTATGTGCGTGTGCATGTATGCGTGACTGTGTGTGTGTACATACTGCACTGTACGCGTTTGAGGTCGTTTGCGAGTGTTTTGAGTATGCAAATATGGGGAGCTTCAGTCGTGTGTTTTTTTTGGGGGGGGGGAAGTGGCAGTGTTTGATGTTTTTACGGGGATTTTTTTGTTGTCTCTGAAAACTCGTATTACTTTGTAAGTGGAAAAATGACATAATGACTTACAGAACTGTCCGCTTCCAAAACATTCCTGTTTGAAGTGCAGCGACGGGTAAATGAGACGAAATGAGCCACGTTAGCAGGTTCCGGGTGTTTTTAACCCATTTAGGCCTAGAATTATTGAATGCTTTAACCAGTGAAAAATAGCAGATATACAAGCTCACAGCGCGGCACCGTCGGTGCCGCGCTGCGAGCTTATAGATCTGCTATTTTTGAAAAAGTCGTGAAAATGTGTGCAAATCTTTGAATATATGTATTTTCAAAGCGAATCTCATGTGTGATGTTTGTAACTCAAATTTTGCTTCTGGGGGGTCCCTGGAACTAAATATTTTGAGATGGGGGTCCGCGGCCAAATACATATCATTTTGGGGGTCCTTCACATGAAAAGGTTTGAGAACCACTGACATAGTAATCTCTAGAACAGACTAACTGAGCTCCAGTTAAGTGAAAAGGAGCTTTTCTTTGACGATGGCTGGCCAGATTGCTGACATAGAAACATAGGTTTTTCAAAAAATCTTAGAAGGATTCAAAAGACACTTATAGAATCGGGTCAAAAATTCTAATTTTCACGATTTTTCAAAAATAGCAGATCTACAAGCTCGTAGCGCGGCACTCTGTGCCGCGCTGTGAGCTTGTATATCTGCTATTTTTCAATAGTTGAAGCATAAAATAATGATACACAAAATGTGTAAGCTATTTAGACCGGGTACACATTATTACGTATTATTATTTTTATGATTTAACTATTGAAAAATAGCAGATCTACAAGCTCACAGTGCACCGAGTGCCGCGCTGCGAGCTTGTACATCTGCTATTTTTTTTAAACGTGACAATTTGAATTTTGATACGATTCTATAAGTGTCTTTTGAATCCTTCTAAGGTTTTTGAAAACCTATGTTTCTATGTCAGCAATCTGGCTAGCTATCGTCAAAGAAAAGGTCCTTTTCAGTTTTCACTTGGAGCTCAGTTAGTCTGTTCTTGAGAGACTACTATGTCAGTGGTTCTCAAACCTTTTCATGTGAAGGACCCCCAAAATGATATTGGCCACGGACCCCATCTCAAAATATTTAGTTCCAGGGACCCCCCAGAAGTAAAATTTGAGTTACAAACATTCGCTTTAAACATAGATATATTCAAGGATTTGCACACATTTTCATGACTTTTTTTTTCCCAAAATAGCAGCTCTATATATATATATATATCTGCTATTTTTCAATAGTAAAAGCATTCAATAATCCCAGGCCTAAATGGCTTAATTATTCTGCTCAAAAATGCGTAACGTGCCCACACTTCCCTCCGAGTCAAATTCAGAGCGACACCGCTCCGAACGGAAGCGTGCTCTATTGTGTTTCCTCCTAATTAAACCTAACCGTGTTTTCTATATTGTCTGGGAGAGAAAATCCAGAGCTAAGTGCATTGTCACAGTCGAGCAGCACAACAACAGAGAGCACAAACAGGCCCAGATGAAAACCATACCGCTGCTGTGTCGAGCAGAAACCTCTTATTACTAGATTCTTGTGTTTTTTTTGTTTTGTTTTCCTAAATGAACCCCCAACTTGATCATACTATAGCAGGGGGTCTTCAACGTTTCCAGGCCAAGG
Organism: Nannobrachium achirus; assembly: GCF_963921795.1. Lineage (NCBI taxonomy): Eukaryota > Metazoa > Chordata > Actinopteri > Myctophiformes > Myctophidae > Nannobrachium > Nannobrachium achirus. The sequence goes on along the minus strand of NW_027664781.1, from coordinate 32,252 downwards.
ACCCCTTAGTTTAGAGAGAGATGAAGCAGGGACCCCCCACTACCTGTTCATAGATTCCATAAAGTTTCATCAATCATCAGTGTATTTTGGATGCATGTCAATTTGCGTCTTCAGATATCTAACCACTTGAACCGTCAATACTTGATAAGGGTTGACCTTTCACTCTTTTCTTAGTCTGCTCTTTTCCCCCCTCTACACCAAATCTCTTTGCGAAAATAGCTGATCTACAAGCTCACAACGCTTCGCAGCATGAGGCGTGGTGAGCTTTTAGATCTGCTATTTCTGGCTAAAGTTCTCAGAATATGGACACTAGGGTTCAAGTAGTTAATATAAAAAAGGAGAAAAAAGTTTCTATCACACGAAGATTTGGAGGACTCCCTGTAGTAACTCTGAGGACCCCCTAGGGGTCCCGGACCCCGTGTTGAAGACCCCTGTACTAATAGCATCACACACAAGTATCAAATATCGCAGATCCACATGCTTGAAACGCGGCGCGAAGCGACGCTCATGTATATCTGCTATTTTTGAATTTGAAACCTGACAATGAACAGTTTTGGACATAAGAGATTCCCAACAGACAGGCGATATTCAGGTTATTCTGTGCATGCATGTGCATGTGCATGTGCATGTGCATGTGCATGTGTGTCAGAGACATGCAGAGAATGTTAGAGAGGCAGGGGCTGAAGTTTGTAAAAGGGCCTTTTGGTGAAAATATCGAAAATAGCAGACCTCCAAGCTCACAACGCGTCGCGCTGCGACGCGTTGTGAACTTGGAGGTCGGCTATTTTCAGTACTCTACACTAAACTAAGCATAATCAAGTCAATACTGGAGATGTGACATACGGCATGGATTTCTACACAGAGAAGGCAATTCTTTCAACAAGAGATTCTGCATTCAAATTCATGAGAGTTTGGACAAGACAATTCTCTGGAACGCTGCCTTCAGGTATGGCATGGAAAGAGGGGCATTTGCATTTCTTTCACCATAGTAAATACTGCATTCATGGTCTGGAGAGGGCACTTTTTACAGACAGATAAAAGGGCAGGGGATCATCAAGCCCCCTTTGATGTCTATGTGTGCACGTGCCTGGTGTGCGTGCGTGCGTGCGTGCGTGCGTGCGTGTGTGAGTGCGTGCGTGCGTGCGTGCGTGTACCTCCAGCAGTGTCTCCTCCAGTAGGGCCAGCTGTATCTTCTTGTCCTCCTCTTGCTGCAGCAGTCTGGTCTTCTCAGACTCCAGCTCGGGTTTCTCTTGCTGGATGGTCAGCGCTAGCAGCTAACATTCAACACAACATTTGGACGATCAGCACCAGGCCTGGAGTTTGATCATTTTAGGGGCATCGACATTTTTGGATATACAGATCCTTCTCGAAAAATTTGAATATTGTGTAAAAGTACATTTTCTTGAAACGTTCACATATTTCTTGACACTTTCATATATTCTAGATACATTGGACATTCAGTGAATTATTCCAACCCTTTTTTTGTTAAAACTTTGAATTTTTATGGCATACAGCTCATGAATATCAGAAGTCCATATTTCAAAATATTACAATATTTACAGGAGACCACTCAAAACAAGGATTTATAATAGAACAATGTCAACCTTCTGAAGTCAGAGTTGTTCAAGTCGAGTGGGAAGTTTTCCGAAGTTGGTTATGATTTGGGTTGCTTCTAATTTTTTGAGAAGGATCTCTATATATGCCATTTAATTCAAGGGCTCTATTTTGATTGTCTTAAGTAGCAGCTCTTATGTCTTACTGTCTCTGATCACCGAACGTTTTCGTCTGAGAATTTCCGACTTTTCCGACATACAGCTTTCCGAACTCTAATTCGGGGTATTGCTTTTCAGAAGATGCGAGTGACGTCGTTTTGTAGTTGAACCGGACCTTTTCCGAAGAAAAGTTGGTGGTGGGAGACAGTATGGACAGGCCTTTAAGTTAAGACACATTGTGTACTTCCCAAGTCCCTCTCATTAGGAATTTGAATGCATTTTTGTATGGTTTCTACTCATGTGTGATTGTGAACTCTGTTGACATGGCAAGTATTGAATCTTGCATCTTAATGCATCTTAGTGTGTGTCCATGTGTGTGTGTGTGTCCGTGTGTGTGTGTGTGCGTGTGTGTGTGTGTGTGAGTGTGTGTGTGTGTGTGTGTGTGTGAGTGAGTGTGTGTGTGTGTGTGTGTGCCGTACATTTCCACTTCATAGAATGGGGACATTTGCAAGTAATTTCTTTCCATTGTATGGGGTGATTCATAGTAGATCAGATGGTGGGCTTGTGTGCGTGTGTGTGTGTGTGCACGTGCGTCACCTGTCCCCGCAGGCCTGCCCTGGTGGTGGTGAAGTTGACCTCCGTCACCACGGAGACGGCGTCGGGGGGGATGACGGGGGCGGGGTTCCTGGTGGCCAGGAAGAGACGGAAGTCCTCGTTGTAGTCGATCACCTTGTCCCCCACCTGGACCACGTATCTGGGACCTGAGGACAGAGGAGAGGAGAGACGTGACGTTATCAGGCACACGCACCAGGGACGTACCGGGCCCGTTTCAGCCCGGGAAAAACAGTTGTAGAGGCCCTCCCCACACGGAAAGGAAATATATGCACATATATGATATTATATGTGACATATATGAAACATATATGTTGCATATATGCCATATTCAGGGTAATATATGTTCATATATGTGGATATATAGGAACATATATGTGTCATATATGGCTTATATATATCAACATATATGCCACAGTCATGGTCATATATTTGCATATATGTCATACATAATGTCTCATATATAGCTCATATATAGCTCATATATGTCTGACCTTATGCATATATGTCATATATAATGCCTCATAAATAGCTCATATATGTCTGACCTTTTGCATATATGCCATACATAATGCCTACATCTCACTTTTATTTGCAAAATAATTGCGACCGTCAGGTCGCAGTTACTGCCAAAACCTCCACCGGCTGTCTGTCAGTCAGTCAGTCAGTCAGTCAGTCAGTCAGTCAGTCAGTCTGTCAGTCAGTCAGTCTGTCTGTCACGTCACACTTTTCCCCAACTCATATCTCCGCCACCGTTGCCCCAATACATGCCAAACTTTGCACATATACTCCTTGCCTGCCAATCCACAACCTCCACCCCTCCAGGGACCCCCGGAGCTCCAGGGACCCCCCAAAAAGTGCAAAAATGGCCAAATGCCGTAACTCGGGCTAGGAGCGACCGGGAGAGCCGGGGCCGGTACCCACGCGTCCGCCTCAGCGGCGCCAAAAGAGCCATCAACATGAATCTGTCCCATATAGCGCCACCATCAGGCCCAACACATTTTTGGACACTGCTCCTACAGATTTTGCCCTAAAATCACGCACATCGGTACACAGTATGTCTACACTCATCTCATCAACATGGATCTGTCCCATATAGCGCCACCATCAGGCCGATTTTTTCAAACACATTTTTGAACACTGCTCCTACAGATTTTGCCCTAAAATCACGCAAATCGGTACACAGTATGTCTACACTCATGTCATCAAAATGGATCTGTCCCATATAGCGCCACCATCTGGCAGATTTTTTTCAAACACATTTTTGGACACTGCTCTTACACATTTTGCCCTAAAATCACGCTGCGACCTGACGGTCGCTTATCTCCCGATTAGGGAGTCTTACTGGTGTGCATATAAGTTTTATATAACACAATTTATCATAGTACTTATTTTCTACTTAATGCAGGTCACCCCGGTTGCTGGGGGGCCGAGTTATGGCCTTTTTAGCGTGCTGCAGTGGCAGGGGTCCACCACTAGGTGGCGGTCTACAAATGGCTATTTCTGCGCAGCCGAGGCGGACGCGTGGATACCGGCCCCGGCTCTCCCGGTCGCTCCTAGGCCGAGTTACGGCATTTTATGTGCACTGCAGTGGAGGGGGTGCTCCACTAGGGGGTGCAATCACTTTTGGATCTGTTCTGGAGCAGCCGGAGTCGGTGGCCCCCCAGGAATTCCCCATGAGCAGCCCTGTTGGGGTGGTCATTTGGTCATTTTTGCACTTTTTGGCAGCTGGAACAGGGGGTCCCTGGAGCTCTGGGGGTCCTGGGAGGGGTGGAGGTTGTGATTTTCCAGGCAAGGACTGTGTGTGCAAAGTTTGGCATGGATTGGGGCAACGGTGGCAGAGATACAAGTTGGGGAAAAGTGTGACGTGACGGACAGCCGGCATTTTCACGTGGCGGGACCAACTACATCGGACTAAATGTCAAAAATCAAGTCAGAATAAGTGTATTTTATCTGAAAAAATATATAATTGATGCTGTGTGTTTTTTTTCTAATATAAAATTCTTATGTAAAATAACATACGGATTTATTAATATAATTATAGGCTATTAATTATATTATTAGAATTATTTATAGTATGTATTATAATTATAATAGTTGTAATAATTATTGTTATTATCATTATCAATCAATTTATTATCTAATATAATCTTTGCATAAGTGTTCATCACATGAGAAACAATGCATTGTTGCATCAGCAGTTACAGGGTTAAGTTCCCAAACTTGGTTAGACCAGTGACATCACACAGTGCTTTGAAGTTCCTTGCAGACTGAAACTGGATTGAACCGCTTTGTTTGAATTGCTTTCAGTGACTCACTGCCACTGCCAGTGAGTGTGAGTGCAGGCTGAAGGCTCTCTCATGGACTAAATGTATATCTCCTTTGGGTAGGTGAAATTTTAACAATACCACTGGATAATGTAACTGTTACATGTATGTTAAGAATGTTGTCTGTGGTGTTTTTGTCTGTGGTGTTTCCTGAAGGGCCCTGCTAACCAGTAGACAAATACAAAGCTAATGCTAACTGATGCTAAAGTTATTACAGTATATCCTAAAGGAACTGAATGTTCCAACTGTGTTGAATAGCTTATACTATGCCCTTTTGATAGAAGTGTCAGTTTTTTTGTTTTGTGTTATCATAGGTGCTGCTGTGTACTGTAGTATGTGTGGCTAACATTAGTTAGCAACAGTTCCATGTTAGCAGTTCCATGTGTTGTTTGTAGCTAGCTAGCTAATGTCAATTTGCTAGTTGTTCAATGGTAGCAGAGAGTGTACAAATGGAACCAAACAACCCCTAACAGGTTAATTTGGTTCCATTTGTACACTGTTAGAGTTAAGGGGAGACCTTGACATTTTAATCTGTTGTTGACTGTTAACCATGCAAGCCCCCAAAATAATCACATTTGAACTGCATGGGGACCTCCCAAAATATTCACATTTTAACTGGGGACCCTCCACCCACCAAGCACTTGGACTGCAGTGAGCTTGTAGATCTGCTATTTTCACATTTGTTGCCTCTTGTTATATCAGCTGACAATTTGGCCAATGTTTGACCAGTTTTTATTTAGTGTTGTTTATTTTAGATGTTAGATCTTATAGTGGAGCTGATGTTAACACCACTGACACCAGCCAGACAAAATGACACACATCTGACACTCAAAGGAGGCATGTGCTTGATCCATCATCATGTGTCAGATAATTTCATTTAATTTCTGGAATCAAATTGGTTTAATTAATTGATAACGTGTGTGTGTGTGTGTGTGTGTGTGTGTGTGTGTGTGTGTGTGTGTGTGTGTGTGTGTGTGTGTGTGTGTGTGTGTGTGTGTGTGTGTGTGTGTGTGTGTGTGTGTGTGTGTGTGTGTGTGCGCGACTGTGCGCACACTGTAGGAAGAGTCCTTCAAGGCGTGTTAAAGAGGACTACGCAAATCACTGCCTTGTTTCCATACCTGGCCGATCCCTAGGGCACTTTGGGCTATGTAAGTACACAATACAAGTCTAACTTCTTTACTCCTCACTCCTGGAATTGCTCGAAAAGACAAGAGTGAGATTTCAACTAAATTTCAACAAATTTTCTCTATGCTGACCCTTTCTCCTAACCCCAACAAGTTGATCGCCACAGATGTCAGACCTGTTGACCTTGATTTTAGCAATTCTCCAGACAAGGGCATGTGTTAAGTTTTTTAAGGAGAAAAAAATAAAACACGTTCTTGTTTTTTAGGAGCATCCAGTAGATGGGAGTGGGTTTCTTGCATGGAGAGTGAAAACACTTCAAAACGAAGCCTCAGAGGGACAAAAGAAGAGAAGAAACACTCAGCCACTGACAGGTATGTGATTTTGATTATAGTTAGAATTTCACATGTTAAATTATTTTTTAATGTGCATAGGCCTATAGTGCATTTTTGCTACTGTGGTGGGCATCGCAAGGGGGTCCAGTAAAAAGACAAGTGGCCCTCTGGTGTAAGGGGTAAAAACTGTCTCAACGTTTTTGAGAAACTAAACCCAACATCACATTGTAGCAAATCGCGTGGGTGCCCACTAGGCCACTTGTTCCCAAGCAGTGGGTCGGGATCCATATGTGGGTCGCAGACACATTTTTTAACGGCCCTTATATTTGTATAAAAAAGTAGTTAGTGAAAATGGCCTAAACTAGTGAAAACAGCAGATCTACAAGCTCACAATGCGTTGCACCGCATTGTGAGCTTGTAGATCTGCTGTTTTCACTAGCTTGCGTCCTGGGCAAATGTCTAATTTCTCTTGAGCTAATAGTTTGGGAACCACTGCTCTAAGCCATGGCCCATTGGTCAGAACTAGTCCCAAGTCCCAACATACCTTTCTCCTAACCCCTAAAAGTTGATCGCCACAGATATCAGACCTGTTGACCTTGATTTTAGCAATTCTCCAGACAAGGGCATGTGTTTAGTTTTTTAAGGAGAAAAAATAAAACACGTTCTTGTTTTTTAGGAGCAGTATTACAATCCAGTAGATGGGAGTGGGTTTCTTCAGCTAACGACAGAAACCCAGTGTCTTGAGGGCATCGCACTGATGATGGTCAAGGAGAAGATGAAACAGACCTTCACCCATCGCCAAACAATGGTTCATGACCCAGTGAAGTCCTCTGAAATATTCACCACCTTAACAAGATTTCTTGACATTGGAGGAATGGTATGTCGCTCTTGAACTGTCTTGCCTTACAGTCAAACTGAAATGAAAAATGACTTTAAACAGATCACATCCATGGTCATAGGGTGAACCCATTAAAATGTATGCCATGTTGTCTGTATTCCATCCTGTCTGCAGATACAGGATTTCAGTCGCTCACCCAGACAGGCGACCATGTAGATCTGCTTCATAACGCTGAATCCCCAACAGAAGAACTGGAAAATGGTACGCTGGAATTAAAGGAATAATACCAATGGAAGAGGGGATAGTTGTGAAACCAAAATGTAAACAGATTTTAGTAAAAATGTCTTTGTTTCCCCCCACCCTTGTATTTTCAGGATGGGACAGTGAGATGTCCTCCATCTTGCCTTATCCACCATATGCCACCCTCACCTCAAGGCCGCAACAAGAGACCAGGAAAGCTCTCAGCCCGACAAGCCATTGACCACCTTTTGAAGTTTATCTAGGTAAGGTTACAGTTCAATTAAAGTTTAAGATGGCTCACTGTACTGTCCCTAATATTCACCCTTAAAACTATACTTTTGTGAAATTATGCGATGACCATGTTCATCTGTAATCAGCGACTGCCCTGTGATATGTGTCTGCTTCTAAATCTAAATACTGAATGAAGAAATTCAAAAACTGTCCTGGGTGTTCCCAAAAGCCTGATTAGATGCTAAAATGACAAAAAGTAATTTTGAAATTGGAATATCTCTTAAAGTTACTTTAACACACCCCCGGGTGTGTTGTTATACATATCCCCTACCCTGTCACCCACCATTCACAAAAAATGAAGCATAGTGTTGCAGTTGTCAATTCTGTCAGCTCATTTCTTTCTCACTTGAAACTTTACATTTTCTGTTTACTGGAGAGATGGGGAGAGAAGGTTGCCGTTGAACATGACAATCCCTGCTACTGAGAAAAAAATATTCCATAGCAATGGCATAGCAATGACTGTAGAATATCAGAATATAGCGCTATTTAACACTTATTTGTTGTTACTCAACCTTTGAATATGTTGGGATTGTCATAATATTTTTTCCTCTTCATTCCAGGCATTGAACACCTGCAAGCTCTACAGGGACTTGTTGAGATGGTTGGGGACATGGAGATGGCAGATCCAATGTGAAAAGTTTAGGTGTTGGCCATTGAGGTGCAAGAGCTATATCCAGGTATGTATAAATGTATTATGGATTTTACATTTTTGATGGTACGATTATAGTCCAGGTAAAAATTTGGGAGGTAGACGAACATGTTCAATATACATTTCACACTATAGTGAGAAGATTAACTATCTTAACTATATCCCATACTACACTTTGTGATCTGTTAGAGCTAGAAAGTTAAGTTTCCTTTAGGCCTGCTTTACACTGGCAGTCAAATCCAGCCTAAATCAGATCTGAGTCACATTCAGATTGGAATCCGATTGGCTTAAATGGTCACATGGAACCAATCAGATTCCAACCCGGATGTGACACAGATCTGATTCAGGCTGGGTTTGGCTGCCAGTGTAAATCAGGCCTAATTAGATCACACGATGGTCTGTTTCCATGGTCCACTTGAAGAGCAGAAACTTTGTGAAATGTGTTAATCATGGAATCTTTGTTCACTGGCTGTGGACTCTGTGTTCTCGTTGGAACAGGTAGCCATTCACCACAGTGCTAAGAAGGACTGCAGTCGCCTGTTCCACCAGCTGTTTGACAAATTCTTCACGACTGAAGAACTGGAAGGATGCAGTTGTCACAGGGAGGCATGGTGTTGTTCCAGAGCTCGAGGGCAAACATATGCTGGACCCCACCAAAGTGGAAAAGATTCAAAGTAAGTTTATCTTACACTTACACGTTTTGTAAAGTATATTCAGATATACAGTATGATGTCACCATTGCATTGGTTATATGTGGGAAATAATGTGTCTGATACATTGTGCAGTAGTTAGTAAAGAAATGCTGCCCAGCTTCAACATGATGTTGCAGTGGTGAGAGTCTCTCCCAGTCTAGTCAAATACTTTTTAATGTAATATTGTAACATCCCCCACTGACTGAGCAAAGGACCGAACATGGGGAAAACTAGCCCCATATAGAACCTCACTCTCCGCTGCATACCGTTGTGCTCCTCGAGATGAGGTCCTAAGCGGATATCCCTGGGCTGCAGTAGAATGCCTCCACGCCGAGGTAGAGGTTCTATCCAAAAAGTAAAGGTAGTTCCATGCTCCCAGAGTATGATTTTCCATCCCGCGGTGCATAACAGTATGCAGCAGAGGTTCTATATGGGCTAGGGGAAAACATGTTTAATGTGCTATTATAGCTAATTTCATCTTCTCTGTCTCCAATCTTACGGTACAGCACCAAAGCTGGATGGAAGGCAGTATCGGTGGACTGGTTGGACAACGCTGAGGTGATTCACCGCAAGGGGAAGAGCAGGCTGTTCTTCCTGAGAAGACTGGGATCGTTTAGCCACCAAACTGTTATGCCATTTTTTTTTTTTAATTAATGTGGAATAACGTGCTGGGGAGGAACTGAGCGAGTGACACCTTCAACTCAACAGACTGGTGAGGAAGGCGGGCTCCGTTGTTGGGTTCTCCTTGTAGGGGGTGGAGGATTGGCCAGGGTGGAAGCTGGACACAAACTTGAAGAAATCCTCCCACCCCCTCCACCATAAGACAGAGGATCCGATAGATTCATCTACCCAGGACGGAGATGTGAGAGACTGGGAAAGTCCTTTGTGAATGTTATACAATGAGAGAGAGACACAGCGGTCGTTTGGACAACTGTAACTTAACTGGAATAATTGTTACTGACTGTTCCTGTGCGGCTTTGCTGGGAGTCCAGCCCATGTCACTTCTGCTTTTTTGCACTGACCAATGGACATTTTGCATTCTCTGTAAGTATGTGCCTGTATGTTAATTACTGCCCACACAAAAGGCTACCTACACACACACACACACACACACACACACACACACACACACACACACACACACACACACACACACACACACACACACACACACACACACACACACACACACACACACACACACACACACACACACACACTCTCTCTCTCTCACTCACTCACTCACTCACTCACTCACTCACTCACTCACTCACTCACTCACTCACTCACTCACTCACTCACTCACTCACTCACTCACTCACTCACTCACTCACTCACTCACTCACACACACACACACACACAAAAGGTGTGGCCATTAATGTGCCAGGCTACAGCAGTCGATATGTCATCAGTCCAGTTTTCAAATGGAACATACAGTATCAGTGTCAGTTGAGTTCTGCTTGTATGTGAATAAATGCTAATAATGACTTCAAGATTGTGTGTTTTATTTTGTATTCCTGTAGGTATATATAGAGTATGGTATGTGTATCATTTAACACATATATGTACATATATGTAGTGCATATATGTGCATATATTCTACATATATATGTGTACATATACCAGTCAAAGGTTTGGACACAGCTTCTCAAACACACATTGAATAGAAGCTGTGTCCAAACCTTTGACTGGCAGGCTATGTGCATATATCTTGCGACCATATATAATCATGTGTGCATATATACATATATGTACATATATGTTTATATGCACACATATATGACATATATGACATATAGGTGGCCATTTTTTTATATGTGGCATATATGTCAAACATATATGCATGCATATATAAAAACATATATGTTCATATATGTTTCTTCCGTGTGGGATTGCGCGCTATAGAGAGAGATCTCTCTCTATAGCGCTGCTGCTACTCAAAGATTTGCCATTTCAGATCATGACAAGTGACAAGCCAGTGGGCCAATTACATGAGTTATATTTCGTCGTTGTCGGGTGGAAATCTTGTATGTCCAAAACCGTTTGTTTTGTATTTATCATTTAAAAAATGATTTAAACTAGTGAAAACAGCCGATCTACAAGCACACAACGCCTCGCGGTGCGAGGCGTTGTGTGCTTGTAGATCTGCTGTTTTCACTACTTTTGTGCGACGGCCTTGTGTGATGAAGCGGGGCTTTGCTCTGCGAAGAAAATGTACAAATTTGAAACTTGGAGATACGAGGTTTCTGCCCGACAGTGACGATTTACTTTGCTGGCCGCCCAGCCCCCAAAATGGAACGAAGGCAGACATTTTATTTTTATTTTTTTCCTAATGGCCGGCCTGGAGCGGCCGGGAATGAACCGGCCGTTCGGGAGTTGTCCCGCTTTTCCCAATGGCCAGCACGTCCCTGACGCGCACACATATAGGGCTGTCACGATTATGACATTTTACATGACGATTAATTGTCACTCAAATAATTGCGATTAACGATTCAATTGTGTGTTTGTCGTACATTTCTGTTTGGCTTGTAGGCTTTGAAGTTGCACATGGCAGATATGACACATAACCTCATTATACACAGAAATTACTTACAAATTTGACAACTTTATACTTAAAAATAACATTGACAGTGTAAATAGATGATCTACACGCTCACAAAGAAAATGTTTGAAAATATATAAAGATTTTTCAACATGTAAAGTTAAACGATTATGACGATTATGCAAAAAATAATTGCGATTAGACAAGTATGTAATAATTGTGACAGCCCTACACACATCAAAGGGGGCTTGAGCCCCTGCCCTTTTATCAGTCTGTAAAAAGTGCCCTCTCCAGACCATGAATGCAGTATCAAGCACCGAAAATAGCCGACCTCCGATAGCCGACGTGTTGTGAGCTTGGAGGTCTGCTATTTCAACCCAAAAGGCCCTTTTAGAGATTTCAGCTCCTGCCTCTCTAAACATTCTCTGCACGTCCCTGGACGTTATGACATGAATCGTCACCTCAAACTAGGGTTGGGACGGTAATCATTATTATCGTTTATCGCATTCATGCCTGGAATTTTGTCATTTTAGGGTCAAGGCCACTTGGCCTTTGGTGTTGTCCAATTGTTTTAGGGCACAAAGGCCAAATGCCAGGGCAGGAAGGCCATAACATGAAACAAGATTTTAGTCCATTGAAATAATTTGTTGAATTTAAGGGTTAGGGATGATAACCTAATCTGCAGTTAAATAGATACATGATGGTATTTACAATCTGATCCATGCTCAGCCCTGCACCAATCAAAGTCACTGGATTGGTTTAAAGATGGGGACTCGGGGGAGTCAAGATTTCAGAATCTCAACAAAAGACACTGGTGTCTACATGACAAGAAAGAGACACTGGTGTCTACTGTCTACATATTGACAAGAAAGATACAGAGGAGAAAGTGGTACAGTCAGCTGGGGCATTAAGGCCACTGTGGCCTCAGGTCTGGCCATTGGTTTGAGGGGCACAAGGCCAAACTGAGGGGCAACGACAGCCATGGGCCTTCATGGCCTCCCTGAAATTTCCGGCCCTGCTCACGATAATTGTATCGTGGAGATTTGAATTTATCGTGAAATTATCCTCCCCCATGCACTGGGATCAATTCACCTTTTATTTGCCGAGCTGCATATCCGGTACCACAAAAATAGCCGATCTACAAGCTCACAATGTGTCTTGTTGTGACGTGTTGTGAGCTTGTAGATCTGCTATTTTTTGTCAAATGTTCCACCCCATGATAATGGATGTTGGGGGATATTTTGATTATCACGATAATATTGTAAATCACAAATTGTTTTGATCACAATAATCGTGACATGAAATCAAACTAAGGTGATGTTTCTATACTGGCCTTGCTGCGCAATTCCCATGCTTAGCTAGTAGCTACAGCTTGTTAATAACTTTGGGATCTTGCTAAAAAGAAGCAATGCTTTACTTTTCTATTTTTTGTTTGTATAGTTTTTGTTTCTTTACTCAACTGTAAGTCTGTAAAACTGAAGCAGTGTAAGTATGCCCAGAAAGTAAAAGCATTTGAACCAGTTACACAATGCTACAACATGTTACAGCTACAGCTGCAAGCTAGCATGCAATGCAGAGCGTACCGGCAATTAATCAATTAAACCAGTTGAAACAGGGTAAAGTCACAAACATTAAGTAAGACATGAAAAACAATAATCATACAAATTACCTATAACTTGAACGTACTTACAGACAAATAGCGTCCAAGGCAAAACATGTAAGATGTGTATTCAGCAGCACCATGTGCTCATGCTTGTGTGTCTTGTAATTAACTGAGTGAACAGTTTCACTTTCGCTTTCCCTTTTATACTTACACTAAACCACACCACTAGATGGCAGTACACACAATGCGCTCCATTACAAGTCCATTTCTGAATTTATTAACTGACAAAATGATTGAATAATTTAAAATCTACTGGGACTGAGACATGAAATAAATAGCCTAATTGATAACAATTACTGTACCTTTTGTGATCATGCAATGCAATCAAGCAATAGCTTCATGAATCATGGAACATGATATAAAGATATACATTTATTATAAGTAGTAAGACGCGCCTCAGGGGGACATCAATTCTTGGCCATATGGCCAGTGATGTGCAGTATATCAGACCAGTTACCCATATATGGAGATCCATGTACTGTATAGTACATCCCTTTTATGCCCATACATGGAGATCCCTGTCTGAACCAGCCACACAGATATGGGCTGTCTTCCTCCATATATGGGCATTCCCATATGAAGTCCTTAATAGTGATGACATCAGGGATCTCCATATATGGGCATAACATGGATTATGTTAGAGTGGTTCCCATGACATCACAACATGCAATATCTTGTATGCCCATACAACCAGCCACACAGATATGGGCCATGTCTTGGCCATCTGGCCAGTGATATACGGTATGGGAATACCCATATATGGACTTTTACATAGGTGATATCACCTGTGATGTCACAGTGATGTGTCAAGGGAACCACAGTGTCAGGCGTGACCTTCAGAGATACACAGATACGTGGACAAGATGTGCCGGACATCACAGTGACATCAGAGCATGATGTCAGAGCGGCAAACCCATAGACCGTAAAAATGTGTATAGACACAGATACAAGCTGTGACATTTCTCATGGTAAATATTTATTAATTTGAAGAAAGTGGCTAACTTCTGTACATTTTCACCAGCTAAATAACAAATAGCTAAACTGGTATACGAAAACAAGCCCAAAAGAAGCGACCAGGTTTAACCACCTGGAATCAACTGGGGTTATCCTTGAAATAAAACATAGAAAGGGTTGAGAAAGAACTGGACTAGACCACAAGGTATAAGGTGTATGCTTGACTGCTGCTGCCTAAACCGTTTAACCACTCTGTCAATAGCACCATGTCTCCTGGGACCCCTTTAAATCCTCCCCCTCCTCCTCCTCCTCCTCTCTCACCCTCTGGCCTGGATGTCTGCAATGCAGCACTGCTGCCCTGCCTTATCATCTCTCTCTCTATCCCTCTATCCCTCTCTCCCTCTCTCTCTCTCTCTCTCTCTCTTTCTCTCTCTCTCTCTCTCTCTCTCTCTCTCTCTCTCTCTCTCTCTCTCTCTCTCTCTCTCTTTAACTGTGATTTAACTATTGAAAAATAGCAGATATACAAGCTCACAGCGCGGCACCGAGTGCCGCGCTGCGAGCTCGTAGATCTGCTATTTTTGAAAAAGGTCGTGAAAATGTGTGCAAATTCTTGAATATATCTATTTTTAAAGCCAACGTTTGTAACTCAAATTTTGCTTCTGGGGGGTCCCTGGAACTAAATATTTTGAGATGGTGTCCGTGGCCAAATACATATCATTTTGGGGGTCCTTCTTCACATGAAAACGTTTGAGAACCACTGACATAGTAGTCTCTCAAGAACAGACTAACTGAGCTCCAGTTAAGTGAAAAGGACCTTTTCTTTGACGATAGCTAGCCAGATTGAAACATAGGTTTTTCAAAAAACCTTAGAAGGATTCAAAAGACACTTATAGAATCGTGTCAAAATTCAAATTTTGTCGGAATATTTCGAATCCTTCTAAGGTTTTTTTGTTGTTGAAAGACCTATGTTTCTATGTTAGTGGTGCTCAAATATTTTCATGTGAAGGACCCCCAATATATTTGGCCACGGACCCCAATCTCAAAATATTTACCGGTAGTTCCAGGAACCCCCCAGAAGCAAAATTTGAGTTACAAATGTTCGCTTAAAAAGTACATATATTGAAAGATTTGCACACATTTTCATGACTCGGTGCCGCGCTGTGAGCTTGTATATCTGCTATTTTTCAATAGCTAAAGTATAAAATAATTAAGGCCCCCCTCCACCGTGGGCCCTAGTAACTCACTCCCACTTCCCCCCCCTTGTGACACCCCTGCCTCTGCCTCTCTCTCTCTCACTCTCTCTCTCTCTCTCTCTCTCTCTCTCTCTCTCTCTCTCTCTCTCTCTCTCTCCCTCTCTCTCTATCTCTCTCTCTCTCTCTCAAACCACATTCAAGGCGCTAAGCTCTCCTTTCTCCCTCTATTTCATTCCATTCCAAGCCCTTTTCCATTTCATTTCATTTCAATTCAATTCTATATTTTCTCCCCCACTGGACCATTGGTCGGCTATCGTTGGGCCTGCCAACGATTGTCTCTGACTCCTTGCTGTACCAGAACTGACAAGAGACAAACTCTACAGCCATTCCGACACATCCCCAGGGGCGGGCATTTGTTCTACGCAGACTACGCAACTGCGTAGAGCCCCTAGGCAGAGGGGGCCCCCTGCTGGGCTCATTATTCTGAGCATTTAGAAAGAAAAAGTAAGTCTTTAGCCCATTCCTGTCAAAAGTTATGATTTTTTAAAGAATTGACCAACTGCTCACTGGAGTCAATAGATTTCACACAGAGACCAGCTGGCAACAATTGAGTTGATCGATTGGAATGTTAAGTGATGAGCTCTCTCTCTTGTCTCTCTATGAATTTCCTGTACATATGTGCAATATCCAAACTGTACTCAAAGATTACACATATTAGGGTTGAAAATTAATGATTTTGAGAAAATAAATTATTTTATCTAAATTTTGAAAAATAATAATTAAAAATAAATTGTAAAAATAATACATTTTAAAGTATCATTATTCACTGATATTCCCTTATTGTTATTAAAATAATTATTGTCCTGCATCAAATATGTCCTGTATAAAAATATACAAATAGGCCTACTCTATTAGTACCTTTGATTACCTTACTTACCTTACTGTACTCTTCTTAAATTAATCAAATAGATCCAAAATGATTGTGGTTAGGTATTTAAAACCAACCATAATGACAACAAATAGGCTTCCTCTGCCTCTGCTCTTCATTGTCTTGTCATGCTAAATCATCACTTTTTCAGAATAGGTATTGAGTTGGAGGGTGGCATTTTTAATTCCTGCGCTTTGTGCGCGCGCATACTGTTTTTCGCACGTACCTATTTTTCACGCGCGCTCATGGGGGGGCCTCTTTTACGACCTTTGTGGGGAGCCCCCAGTTTATAAAAACCGCCCCTGCACATCCCCATTCCAAACACCAGGTTAGCATTCACCAGTGTCGGCAGGTTACTGAGTTTTACTGAGGTAAGGTTAGGTTTAGGTGGTCGGAACAGCAATGTGTCAGAGTGCTTGGAACAATGCCATGAACTTGAAAGAGCCTGGGTCAAACCTGGTTACAACGAAGTTCCCTTTTCTCTGTGCTGTGAGCTTGTAGATCTGCGTTTTTGTTTGTATTTTTGAAGCGGTGAAAGCCGTAGATTCCCAAGGAGTGGCTTTGTCTGTCCCGTACATGTCCCGTACATGTCCCGTACATGTCCCGTGCATGCAGAATTGAGGATTCGTCAAGCTTCACATGACAATTTGGCCCTCCAGACAAAATCATTCATTCATTCAGAATTCATAAAAATATAGAACTAAAGCACAAAGAAAGTATAGATCTAGAACACAGAATGTATAGATCTAGAACACAGATTTCATAGCTCTAGAAGACATAGAATAAATATTCACCGCTTCACTTCGAACCGAGGAAATACCAAACCGGAATCAGTTTGAACCCAAAACAATTCCCTGCACTCAATGACATAATTTTAGTACCTACTAGGGCATTAACGACTTGTGATTTTTGCAAGTCAACTCGACTCAGTAAAAAGAGTTGAAGTCGACTTTATCGTTTGATGACGTCATCACATCACACACGACCCCACAGTTATTTTGGGGGGTCCCCAGATGATTAACTTAATGTTCGACATTGTTTTCTCACTCAACAGTAAACAAACCAACATAAAGTTTAAGTGTAGGCTATAGAGGGTATCTGCACATTTCTAAAGTGACAATTTAAAGACTTTTTAATACCTCTAAAATGACAAATTAAACATTTGCCAAATTGTCAAATATATAGAGGCTGAAATTGTGAAAATAGCCGATCTACATGCTCACAACGCCTCATGGTGAGCATGTAGATCTATTATTTTCACAATAGAAAGTTTTTTTTTTTTTTTCAACTTCGACTTTCGACTTTCTCTGGTGGGAGTCTACTTGTGTAATGAAGTCGACTGAGTCGACTTTTTCGTTAATGCCCTAGTACCTACCCAATAAAACCCTTGATGTGGTGTAGTTTTGCATATTTATGAAAAGTTTGTTTGGTATATCCATCTCTTAGTCCAGCTCGCAGCGACTGGCAAGACTACACTCCTCTAGCATTTAAATATGGACTGGGGAAACAAACGGGGAACCAAAACAAAGCGACGCCGCTTCTTCTACCATCCAGTCTAGGATGCCATCCGGTCTAGACCGGATCAAACGACCTGTTTAGTGCAGTGTTTCTCAACCACTGTGCCTGGGGACCTTTGGTGTGCCCCTGAGAAGGGTCAAGTGTGCCCCTTGAAACTGCTTGAAAGCCAGTATTATATTTATCATTTTAAAAAATGATTTAAACTAGTAAAAACAGCCGATCTACAAGCACACAACACCTCGCACCGCGAGGCGTTGTGTGCGTGTAGATCTGCTGTTTTCACTACTGTTGTGTGACAGCCTTGTATGATGAAGCAGCGCTTTACTTGGCGAAGAAACGTACAAATTTGAAACTTGGAGATGCAAGGTTTCTTCCCGACAGTGACGATATTTACATCTCTGTATTATGTTGGCTTGCCCATGGATTCTTGGGACGTGAAAAGTGTGCCCATGCAGAAAAAAGGTTGAGAAACACTGGTTTAGTAAACAAGCACCAGGCTTTTCCCCGAGAAAGCCTGGTGACGCGAGGTTAGTGGCCAGCTGTTCCCTAGAAGTTCCCTCAGTCTCTGTGTCTCTAAATGTCCTCTAGAACATCCCACGGCTGAGGGAGACTCAGCTCAACAATCTCCACAGAGCAGGGCCTCTGCTTTGCAGGGCAGTAAACTTTAATGTTTATCAGCGGCGCAGCAACTGCCGGGGTTGGTAAGTTTGACCCGCAGCGGGGGAGCGGCCGGGCGCTAAACGGCGGGTGCACCGGTGCGTGGCGCTCGGCACAGTAATCGCGGGGGTCCACGCCCTGCACTTCAACTTTTGTACAATTTGCGATATGAAACGAGAGTTCCCTGCTGGACCAATAAAAGCAGGGAGTGATGTGGAAGGAAGAAAGCAGGATGAATTGCATTTTGTCAGTTTGTTGATTTAGTATCACTCATTCCGTTGCTCTCCCCCAGGCTGGCAGAGGGCAATGTAGCGGCCAGGATTACATTAGACAAATTGACGCCGGGTGAAAAAGAAAATGGGTTTACAAAAATCGTGGGATAGAAATTGAGAACGAAAAAAAGATTTAGTATTATTCTCTGGTGGAAACATATTGCAGCTAACAGTAGTTGTCTGTTTGCAAGGGTGTCACAAGGAGGGGGGGGGGGGGGGGGGGGGGGGGGACAGTGGGACTGAGTTACTAGGGCCCAAGGTGGAGGGGCCTTAATTATTTTATACTTTAGCTATTGACAAATAGCAAATCTTCAAGCTCACAGCGAGCTTGTAGATCTGCTATTTTTGAAACATTGTGAAAATGTGTGCAAATCTTTGAATATGTGTATTTTTTAAGCAAACATTTGAAACTCCAATTTTGCTTCTGGGGGATGGTCCCTGGAACTAAATATTTTGAGATGGGGGTCCGTGGCCAAATACATATCATTTTGGGGGTCCTTCACATGAAAGAGTTTGAGCACCACTGACACAAAGGAAATCACAATTTTTCAATAGTTAAAGCACAAAATAATGCGTAATAATGCACTCCCGGTCTAAATGGGTTAAACACCCTCCCCCTATGAAGAACATTCATGGGGGCCCGCAGTGAATCCGTGTACCCAGGGCCCAGAATTTGTTACGACACCCCTGCCTGTATGTCTCCCCCCCCCCCCCTCCCCCCCCCCCCCCCTCTCTCTCTCTCTCTCTCTCTCTCTCTCTGTCTATGGTCTGCTTGTATGTCACTGTGTATGTGGCTCTGTCTGTGTGACAAGTCAGACAGGTGTCCTACCTGCTCAGCTTAAGTATGACGGCACACTGGAAACTCAACATAACTTTGGAAAAGTCAGAGAAACGAGATTCTGTGTGTGCATGTGTGCGTGCGTGATCGTGCGTGTGTTTGTTAGGGATGGGACGATAAGCAATATTATCGTTTATCGTGATAAAGAAACACTCACGATAATCGTATCGTGGAGATTTAATGCATCGTGATATCGTCCTTCGTCATGCACTGGGTTCAATTCAACTTTTATTTGCCGAGCTGCATATCCGGTACCACTTTTAAGACTATATTATGACTTTATGAATTTACTGTAGCATTATTTGCGGGACACTTCCGGTTAACAGCAGACATACAAGCTCACGTCGCGTCGCAGATGCAGCCGTTGTGAGCTTGTAGTACACTCTCGGCTGTGGCGCCGGAAGCTGCATGCACATTCTGCGCAATGCACGATGGGATGTTGGAAAGTTGTGGATACGTACTTGATACTTGCGAAACGTTGTGAGCTTGTAGATCGGCTACTTTTTGGGCAAACTATCCGCCCCATGATAATGGATGTTGATTATCGCGATAACATTGCGATTTCTTTTGTCCCAATAATGGTGATATGAAATCCCTAGTGTTGGTACGTACCCTGAGCTACCAGGTCCTTCATTCATATGGTCCCATCCCCCTAGTGTTGGTACGTACCCTGAGCTACCAGGTCCTTCCTCAGCAGTGGGTAGAGGACAGGCTCCACTCCGTCCATCTCCTGGATGATCAGAGTTTTACCAAACCTCACCGCCAGCTCCACCGACGTCATGAAGTTACTGTCCTGTAACACACACGCATGCGCACGCGCACGCGCACACGCACACGCCACACGCACACGCACACGCACACGCACACACACACACACACACACACACACACACACACACACACACACACACACACACACACGCACACGCACACGCACACGCACACACACACCACACGCACGCACGCACGCACGCACGCACACGCACACGCACACGCACACACACACACACACACGTACGTTTTGGATTGGCACTGCATTATTTATTATTTGTTTGATGACGGGATACAGTGAGATATTGACTGTGAGGGACACTTTATTTGTCTTACGATGAGACACCGTAAAAGTGGTTGTACATTGGTGTGTTTTCTTTCTTTTTTTTTTTTTGCGTTTTCAAAATCTGAAATTCTGTTCCCCTGACATCACCGTGCATGATGTCAGAGAGACAAACCCATAGAACCACAGTGTCAGGCGTCAGGGACGTGCTGGCCATTGGGAAAAGCGGGACAACTCCCGAAAGACCGGTTCATTCCCGGCCGGTCCAGGCCGGCCATTAGGAAAAACATTTAAAAATAAAATGTCGCCCTTCGTTCCATTTTGGGGGCTGTGCGGCCAACAAAGTAAATCGTCACTGTCGGGCAGAAACCTTGTATCTCCAAGTTTCAAATGTATAATTTTTTTCGCAAAGTGAAGCCCTGCTTCATCATACAAGGCCGTTGCACAAAAGTAGTGAAAACAGCAGATCTACAAGCACACAACGCCTCGCAGTGCGAGGCGTTGTGTGCTTGTAGATCGGCTGTTTTCACTAGTTTAAATCATTTTTACAATGATAAACACAAAACGAACGGTTTTGGACATACAGGGTTTCCACCTGACAACGACGAAATATAACTCATGTACAGTAATTGGCCCACTGGCTTGTCACTTGTCATGATCTGAAATGGCAAATCTTTGAGTAGCAGCAGCGCTATAGAGAGAGATCTCTCTCTATAGCACGCAATGAGGGCCTCTCCAACCCCTTTTCCCGGGCTGAATCAGGGGCCCAGCACGTCCCTGTCAGGCGTTATAGACAGACAGAGATACGGAATTAAACTCACTGAATGTACTTACTGTAAGTAAACTACTAAAGTAAATATACATCACTGTCCATGACTGTGAAGTGTGTACCTGTTGGTTGATGACTTCCAGGCGGTGTTGTTTCAGGTGTGTGCGCAGCCACTCGGTGGCGCGGGAAGACGGGTCGATGAGGAACGGACAGGCCACGCTCTGAGACAGACAGACAGACAGACAGACAGACAGACAGACAGACAGACAGACAGACAGACAGACGGAGGACAGGTGAGAGGAGCTGCCAGTGGGGACAGAGTTGTTTATCAACTGGACTCAGTTGTTTTATGGTATAAAAAATATTTGGGGAGTTAAGGTCTTTGCGCACTGCGTTTTTCGGGCCGAATTTCGGGGTGAATTTCGGAGCACGTAAATAAAATAATCAACCTGACGTTATGTCAATCACGTTTGCACACTGCTGCCTGTTTCGTATTTATTTTCGGACCTGGGTTGATTTTTTCCGATTTTCGCAACTGTCACCACTGGGTCCTTTGCTCTCTCTCTCTCTTCTCTCTCTCTCTCCTTGGCCTGAAAAATGCTTTTAGGGATTTCAGATTTCCAAAACGCAACGAGAAAACGCAGTGCAGTGTGCAACCAGCTTAAGACCAAGAATTAGGGAAATATTTGGGTTGGAGTTTGATTTAGGATTAGGCATTTAGAAGTTAGCTTTAGGGGTTGGAATTATGCCTGGTTTATGCTATTAAACAAATATAAAATTATTGGTCCCACCCTAATTCACAGTACACTAATAAGACAAAATAAGACAGAATAAAGCCATAATAAGAAATAATGTGTTGGTAATTAGAACTAATATAATTGTATTAGACAGAAACAAAGACAGTCCGCGTCATCAGCGCCCACACCCTAGGTGAGGTTGGCAAAAGGGCCTTTCAGTGTGGAGTTTGCATGTTCTCCCCGTATCTCCTAGCATGCAGTAATCCTGGTCTCTATAATGCCTCCCCCTGGCCAGCCGGGGCCCCTGATGGAGGGGAAAGGAACTGGTTGGAATAACGTGTGTTCCTTCCACGTGCTACGTCCAAACCGGGGAAATCCTCACTGTCAGGTGAAAAGAAGCAATTTGGACTACTCATGCATAGAAAGAAGCATGAGGTCAGACTGTTGTCTCCCCAGGCGCGGCAGAGGGAGAGCAGAGCCCAGGATTACAGGATAGGTAATTGGCACTGGGTGAAAAAATGGGTTACAAAATCGTGGGATAAAAAAATTATAGAAAAAAAAAAGAAACAAAAGAAAGAATAAGACAAAATAACCTCAGTAAAACTATACCTAAACCTAACCTTAACCCTAACCCTAAACAGTTAAACTATGCCTAAACCTAACCCTAAACACAAACTGCCGGTCCTACTGCCGGGACTGCTGGTCGAACTACCAACGTGCGTGCGCCAGTGTGCGTGCGCCAGTGTGTGTGCAACATGGTTATGTCTCCCAGCTGTCAGCCTGGCTGTACGGGGAGGGGGTTGGGTTGTCCGACAGCAGACAAAGGAATGAAGTCCACCCACCCGCCCCGACCCATTCCCACTTTACTGGTGTCTGAGCCTCATCCCTGGCTCCTCTATTTCACGCTCCCCCGCTTCCTGCTTCTCTCTTTCTTCAACTCTTAATACGTATTTGGAGACGAGAGGACATACAGCCTGCTATTCTCCTCGACAGCCCAGTTCCTTGGCTGGTACAAAGTACAACAACTGTCTTGGCTTTCCCTTCAAACTTTAAAGTGTGTGAGTATGCGACTACCGGTATGTGTGTGTGGCGTGCGTACGTGCGTGCCAGGGGGCCAGTTGTGCGGATTCAACATGAAGCAAACCCGGGAACTAAATGATTGGCTGCTAGTTGTGCTGTTCTGGCACCAGAAGCAACATGTTCTCCATAGGACTCTGTTATTTTCACCCAAACTTTACATTTGATTTTCTTGCCTTAATAAACATTGTCATAAATACTTCATGGTTCCTGTCGCTAGTTTAAAGTCTACTTTCAATCACCATGATATGCATTTTGTGAAAATGTGTTCCCATTTATTTTATAATTGATGTTAAAGCAGGGTGTGCTTTAGGAGGGGCGTGGCTATCTTGTTATGATTCTGATACAACGCTTCTTCTTCGTCTGCTTTATTTTTGTCATGTGACCGTTGGCAGCCAATAGCATTCCTTGGGTACCATTAATACAATTATGGCGACACCCATACGAGGGTTTCTATCGCTCTGATAGAAACCAATGGGTCACGTGACGGGTCTGCCAGTATTTGAAGACAATGACCAGGTTTGAAATGTGACCTCTGCAGGTGGGGCGAACCCATCAGAATTGAAACGTTTATGGTTTATCACATGCGTACCGTGTAGACCATGGTAACACACGCACATGGGCACAAAAGCATGAAAGCGTGGCCGCGCACACAATCAGTTTCTCCAAATTCTCCAGTGATTCACCAGCAATCAAACAACATCACGTCTGTAATGGGTTGAGACTTTTAAAACTAAACTAAAAGGAAGAGAGAGGTGAGAGAGATGTGCTCACAGCCAAGACACGCTCGGAGTCACAGAAAGACGGATAGAGAAATGGACACCATTGAATAAAGAGAGACGGACAGAAAAAGACACAATGACTAACCAAGGGACTGTGACCGAAAGAGAGGCTGTGACAGAAATATAGACCACGTGACAGTCAAAGACAGACCACCATGGTAGAGATAACACCAAGACAAAAAAAGACACACCATGACGGAGAGAGAGAGACCATGACAGACATGGAGACTAGGGATGGGACGGTATGAATATTTCACGATTATTGTGACAAAATAAATCGCGATTTACGATATCATCGCGATAATCAAAATATCCCCTACGTCCATCATCCTGGGGCGGAACGTTTGCCAAAAACAACAGCAGATCTACAAGCTCACAACGTGTCACGTTGCGATGCGTTGTGAGCTTGTAGATCGGCTATGTTTTGGCAACGAGATTTGTGTAGAGAGTGAAAAAAAAAAGTATCAAGTATGTATATTATAAGTAAGTTTTACCAATAGAGGGTTTAAATGGTACTGGATATACAGCTCATCAAATAAAAGGTGAATTGATCCCAGGGCATGACGGAGGACGATATCACGATAAATTAAATCTCCATGATACGATTATCGTGAGTGTTTTTTATCACAATAAACGATAATCGCTTATTGTCCCATCCCTAATAGAGACCAAATGACAGAAAGACACACCACCATGACAGAAAGCAGAAACAGAGACCCCGCCAGAGAGACAGAAGAGAGACAGTCTTTTTCTTTCAGATATATTCTTACCCGTAACTTTAGTGCACTGATCTTAAGGCAGCAATGATCGAAACAAAACAAAGACATAAAAAGGAGAGATGGATGAATGGGTGGAGAGAGATGGAACAGATGCAATCAATGGAAAAACAACATGACAACCGAATGCTGGCGTTAACACAAACACAGCAGCCTTCAGAACCCATAGCAAAAGACACACAAACACACTGACATGCATTTGGAAAAGAGACCACAGATTAAATGTTTAAATCATTATAGTGTTATATTTAGCAGTGGAAAAAAGTACTCACATTCTTTACTTAAGTAAAAGTATCAATACTGCAAGGTAGATGTACTCTGTTACAAGTAAAAGTCCCGATTTCAAAATGTACATAAAAAGTATGAAAGTATTGGCATCAAAAAGTACTTAAAGTACCAAAAGTAAAAGTACAAAATGTTTGAAAATGGAGCCGATCTACAAGCTGACAACGCATCGCGATGCGATGAGTTGTCAGCTTGTAGATCGGCTACTTTCAAACACCCAAGGTATAAAATAGGGCTAAAGTGGATTAATGTGTGTTTTATAATATTATAATTTAAACCTGCAAAGTAACTAATAACTAAAGTTTTCAAATTAATGTAGTGGAGTAAAAGTACAACATTTGGATCTGAGATGTAGTGGAGTATAAGTAAAAGTTTTGGAAATTGGAAATACTCAAGTAAAGTACAGATACCGCAACATTATACTTAAGTACCGTACTTAAGTAAATGCACATAGTTACTTTACACCACTGTTAGACAGACAGACAGACAGACAGACAGACAGACAGACAGACAGACATATTGTACTGACCTGCAGAATGACCAGTGCATTCTCCATAGAGAGGTCATCATATTTAGACAGACAGACAGACAGACATATTGTACTGACCTGCAGAATGACCAGTGCATTCTCCATAGAGAGGTCATCAGACAGACAGACAGACAGACAGACAGACGGTCATATTGTACTGACCTGCAGAATGACCAGTGCATTCTCCATAGAGAGGTCATCAGACAGACAGACAGACAGACAGACAGACAGACAGACAGACATATAGTACTGACCTGCAGAATGACCAGTGCATTCTCCATAGAGAGGTCATCAGACAGACAGACAGACAGACAGACAGACAGACAGACAGACATATAGTACTGACCTGCAGAATGACCAGTGCATTCTCCATAGAGAGGTCATCAGACGGAAGTCCTTCACTCTTCCAGATCAACTGCTCACTCTCCGAGCACAGGAAGGCCCGCAAGTCAAATTCTGACACAAGAAAATCACGCACGCGCGCGCACGCACACACACACACACACACACACACACGCGCACACACACACATGCACACTCACGCACACACGCACACGCACACGCACACGCACACGCACACGCACACGCACACGCACGCACACGCACACGCACACACACGCACACGCACGCACACAGTTTTCTTTATTAATTCGTCGAACAAACAGTCACACATATAAAGCATAGACTGTAAAAAAAATATGGACGATGTTAAGCCATTGGTTTCTATGCTGCGAAAATGATGCTTTTTTTTGTCCCTTGTACGGGTGCCGCCATCATTGGAGAAATCAATGTTCATTGGTAGAAATGATACCATCTCGAATGCCAACGGTTACATGCAACCACAGGGATACTTGGGAGAATGTGGTGCTGAGTTTGCCAAATAAAGCACACAAAGAAGAATCATCACAAGCCTATGATCACAAGCCCCTCCTACGGCATACCCTGCTATAACATCAAATATAACATAGATTGGACCATATTTTCACAAAAAGCATATCATGGTGATTGAAACGAGGCTTTAAACTATAGCGACAGGAACCATAAAGTATTTATGACAATGTTTATTAAGGTAATAAAATCAAATGTAAAAGTTCAGGGAATCCTATGGAGAACTTGTTGCTTCTGGTACCAGAACAGCGCAACTAGCGGCCAATCATAGGAACCTTTAGTTCTGTGTTGCTTCATTTTAAATCCTGACAACTATGCCCCTGATATAAAGTGAGGCCATCTGTATCCCATCGACGGTTAATCAGGATAAGTGTCCTCGTTAATGTGGTCGATGGGCCTCTGGCCTGTGGCGTCCACCAGGTTTGAGTCCCACGACCCCTGACAGTGTCCAGCAGCCAGTTGACATCTCTCCAAAGAGTGGCAGTGACACTCGCTTAACGAGTGCGTTAATGTCTGTTTAAGTGATGTTGCTAAGCTATCGGTGTCAATACTGAAGGAGCCTCAGAGGTACAGTGAGCAGGGGTGTCACAAGGGGGGGAACAGTGGGACTGAGTTACGAGGGCCCAAGGTAGAGGGGCCTTAATTATTTTATACTTTAGCTATTGAAAAATAGCAGATATACAAGCTCACAGCACGGCACAGAGTGACACGCTGCGAGCTTGTAGATCTGCTATTTTTTGAAAAGTTGTGAAAAATGTGTGCAAATCTTTGAATATACGACGGGGGGAGTTGAACCGTCAAATACTTTAGTCTGCTCTTCTTTTCCCTCTACAAACCTCTTTGCCAAAAATACCGATCTACAAGCTTAAAACACCTCGCGCTGCGCTGCGTTGTAAGCTTGTAGATCTGCTATTTTGGCTAATGTTCCACTCAGAATAAGGATGCTCGGGTTCACATGGTTAATGTAAAAAACATGATCCTATCACACAAAGATTTGGCGGCCCCCCTGTAGTAACTCTGAGGACCCCCTAGGGGTCCTGGACCCTTGAATCGCGTTTTTCAGCTGGCTATCGATTGATTTATTGATTAATTGTAAACAGCCCGGAGGTACAGTAAAACAGGATAACACTTGACTTGTGTCTGTTGTGGTCCTATATATTCAATTCATCAACAGAGCATAGCATATTAATAATACAAATGTCTTCAACAAATACAAACAGCTATATTTACAGAGGACGAAAAGGGAAAATGGGGCGGCAGTCCTCATTTCCAAGGGACTTTATATCTACCTCCATGTGTAGTTTCCAAAATGTGATGCACTGAAATCTCTGCGGCATTTTGAACCTTCAAACGGTGTTGCACGGACATAGTTTTGAAGGCCAGATAATGAGCTTATTGAGAAAGTGTTCCAGGTAGAGACTATGTGTGTTGTTAAGGCTACCTGGCAGGCTGGTCAGCTGGGATCCTATAAACAAGCTTCCTATCGTTTTTAATTAATCATGGCTCTATCTGCTCCGCTATAACCCCAGGCACATCCCCTCTGTCTGTGTGCGTGCCTGTGTGAGTGTGTGTGTGTGTGTGTGTGTGTGTGCCCGTGTGTGTGTGTGTGTGTGTGTGTGTGTGTGTGTGTGTGTGTAACCGTGTGTGTGTGTGTGTGTGTGTGTGTGTGTGTGTGTGTGTGTGTGTGTGTGTGTGTGTGTGTGTGTGTGTGTGTAACCGTGTGTGTGTGTGTGTGTGTGTGTGTGAGAGAGCTTGTATTATTAATATACTTGTGAAGGCCAGATGTCACCACAAGTAATGGATTTGAGAAATATCTACAACTCTGGTGATAGGCAAAAAATAGGCGATCTACAAGCTCACTGCGTGTCGCGCGCAGTGTTGTATACAGTAGGTGAGTTTATTTTAATATATCGTCGCTGTCGGTGGAAACCTTGTCCAAAACCGTTTGTTTTGTATTCATCGTTTAAAAAATGATTTAAACTAGTGAAAACAGCCGATCTACAAGCACACAACACCTCGCACCGCGAGGCGTTGTGTGCTTGTAGATCTGCTGTTTTCGCTACCTTTGCACCACGGCCTTGTATGATGAAGCAGGGCCTTGCTTTGCGAAAAGAATTTGCACATTTGAAACTTGGAGATACAAGGTTTCTGCCCGACAGTGACGATATGTGTGTGTGTGTGTGTGTGCGTGCGTGCGTGCGTGCGTGCGTGCGTGCGTGCGTGCTTGCGTTCGTGCGTGCGCGCGCGTGTGTGCATCTCCTACTCTGCAGTCCAAACTGGGCCATCCAGGTCTCCAGGCAGAGCTTCCTGCGGTCCTCTGAAGCAGCAGACAGGTAGGTGATGAAGGCTGCTGCCAGCATGGACCTCATAGGAAGACTGTCCAGATCCTCCTTGATCTCCGACACCTAAAAGAGAGTAGTGGTGGGCAACACCAGTCATTTCAGTGAACGGATCGTTTCGTTTCACGGCAACAATCGGTTCAAATGATTCACGTTCATGTTCGTAGCGCGATCATCCCGTGAAAAACGCTAGCGCGGGGGCGTTTTTTACGAACGGCCGGCTTCCCGTCCTGTGTGCCGAGTAGGGATGTCCCGATCACGTGTCTTTGCTCCCGATCACGATCACATATTTTTGCTCCCAATTTGATCCCGATCCTTCCCGATCCGATCTTTCGGCAATGCATTAAGGGAAAAAAATATATATATATATTTTATGTTGTCCCTTAAGGTTTTTTTTTTTATTATTTAAATAACTATGCATTCTATCCAAGCTTCTTTTTCAATTAGTGCAGCATTGTATCAAAACAAATTAAAAATAAAGCTCATCAGCTTAAATATTTTTTAAATATATAAAGACAAGGGGTTTCCCGATGAAATCGGCCCGATCTCCCCAAATTCCGATCTCCCGATCCGATTGGGACATCCCCAGTGCCGAGGGCTATTAGGGGAAGGGGACGGGGGGACGGGGGGGTATGAACGAAAGCGCCAGCTTAACAGTTTAAGGAGAATGAACGAATCGTTCACGATTCATTCTTGTGATTCGTTATTATGAACGAATCACCCATGAACGACACATTACTACTAGAGAGACAGACACACAGAAGAGAGAGAGAGAGAGAGAGAGAGAGAGAGAGAGAGAGAGAGAGAGAGAGAGAGAGAGAGAGAGAGAGAGAGAGAGGAGGGTATTTATTTTCTAATAATCAATCATTATGCGTTAAACCCTATAGTAGCATAGTTAAAAACCAACAGTTTTTCACTTGAATGAGAGAACTTCAATGTGAGAGCCTCGTTCAAGCAGCACTGAAAGTCCACTCTGATTCTGGAATTTACCAATGCCTTTGAATGTTCGCAAAGAGGTTCGGTAGTATTGACGGTTCAAGTGGTTAAATATCTGAAAACACACATTCACATGAATCCAAAATACACTGATGATTGTGCTGTCAAACGATGAAACTATATGGAATCTATGAAATGGTTGTGGGGGTCCCTGCTTCTTCTCTCTCTCTCAACTAAGGGATCCTTGGCCTGAAAACGTTGAAGACCCCTGACAGACAAGAGAAAGAGAGAGAGACAGATGGAGGGGAGAGAGTGGAAGACAGACACATAGACCAGAGGGAGGAGGATAGAGAAAGGGTGAGAGGTCAGATGAAAGAGACGGGGAGAGGTGAGAGACAGGGTGGAACACAGAGGCAGAAACATGGACAGTGTGAATGGAAGGTTTGAAGAGCACAGAGAGACAGCAGGGTCACCACATGAGAGGCAGAGCTGAGCAATACAGCTGCTAACATGGCCATCATAAAGCATGAAACAGAAGTGAAACAAGAGGTGATCAACTAGTCAATGTGAAGAAAACACTGGTGGTCTAAAACAATTGCATGGATTACACACACACTCAATATGTCGTGAATAGGTTAATTTATACTGAAAGTAATGGTTCCTCTAATTAACACAAATTAACTCATTAGGGACAGAAATCACAGTGTTGCTCAGTGACAGCTGTGTGTGTGTGTGTGTGTGTGTGTGTGTGTGTGTGTGTGTGTGCGTGCGTGCGTGCGTGCGTGCGTGTGTGTGTGTGTGTTACAAAATATGGCCACAAATAAAATAGAATTTCAGAAATAGCCAATGTAATGGATAAAGTTTTAGAGTTGTTAGGATGAGGCATTTATAGGTTAGGTTTAAGAGTTTATTTTTTTATTTTTTTATTATTATTAATTAAATAATTAATCTATTATTATGGAAGTAAAGGCTGTGATACATGGACATTATATTTCAACACATCTGGAAAAAAATGATTGTCGCATTTTAAAACGATACGATACAAAGCCAAAACGGTACGATATTTTGCTTTTGCATATCGATATAGTACAATTAAAATCGATTTTTCGATTCAGTTACTATATCGTTACACCCTATAGTGTGTGGCCTTACACGTCTAGTAATGCGAATGTGTGCGTGCCTGTGTGTCTGCGTGTGCGCGCGCGCCGTACACACGCGCGTGCACATTCTGGACAGACGCGAGACAAGTCATTATGAGTACTTTAACCAAATAAAAAAAGAAAAAAGGAAAAGGATAAAGGCAGTTAACACAATTAGTGCCTCTTAATCTGAAGGTTGCTTGGTGCCTCGGTGCCACGCAGTTTCCTCCATAGGCCGCCGCTATTATTTTGAAGGGCTGGAAGGGGGTTGTTTTTGTTTTTTTGGATTATCACTTGACGGCAACGATTACGTCATCTAGTCACATGACAGTGTGGGACAAGAAGAGGAAAGATGGCTGCGCCCTGCCTTGTGCCTTGTTTACATTTAGATCTGCTGCAAAATGTCTCAAAATGGCTATTTTGTTTAAATGACGTTTCTTTATGGGCCTCTCCATTGACTTAACATTGAGGAGCTTCACTTCGCGTGCACGCCCAACGTGCGTTGTAAACAAATCGCCGACATTACCGATGCGAGCGGGACCGGAGCGACATTAAGTAAGTAATAATATCTTTACTGTATATACAGTAAGATTCACAGTCCTCACCGTCAACGGCGCCATGGTATTAACCCTTTCAATGACGGTGAGCGCCGTCTACAGCAGCAGAACAGTTAAGGTGACATTAGGACAGCCATTATAGGTGAATTAGACATCCTTCAAAGGGAGCCCAGCCCAGTATAATGGAAGTGTGATAGGAGACAGCATCCATTAGGATGAACTGATTAACCTGTTAAGTCCAGGAACGCATCTGTGTCACACTAGATTTTAACCACTTTAACCATTGTTTTATGCTTTAAAGGAGTAGTTCACCCCCAAAATGACTTTTTTTCTATTGATTACTCATGTCATGGAGACTTGACAAAAATTTGATTCGAGTAAATTTACCACCATTGATTCCGGATGGGGACCTGTTTCGAAACGGGTCCCCATCCGGAACGAATGGGGTAAATTTATTGTTATCACATTTTTGTCTTAGGAATGCGACAAAAAACTAAAATATTATTGAA
Source organism: Nannobrachium achirus (assembly GCF_963921795.1). Classification (NCBI taxonomy): domain Eukaryota; kingdom Metazoa; phylum Chordata; class Actinopteri; order Myctophiformes; family Myctophidae; genus Nannobrachium; species Nannobrachium achirus. Next base: position 491 of record NW_027664781.1, on the reverse strand, counting down.
CTCTAGTCTCCATGGCATGACTAATCAATAGAAAAAAAGTCATTTTGGGGGTGAACTACTCCTTTAACTATTGAAAAATAGCAGATATACAAGCTCACAGCGCGAGTGCCGCGCTGCGAGCTTGTAGATCTGCTATTTTAAGAAAAATCATGAAAATTTGAATTTTTACCAGATTTTGACCCAATTCTATGAGTGTCTTTTGAATCCTTCTAAGGTTTTTGAAAAACCTATGTTACTATGTCAGTGGTTCTCAAACTTTTTCATGTCAAGGACCCCCAAAATGTGGCCGTGGACCCCCCATCTCAAAATATGTTGTTCCAGGGACCACTCAGAAGCAAACATTTGAGTTACACATGTTCGCTTTAAAAAATATGTACCGGTATATTCAATGATTTGCACCAGTTTTCAAGATTTTTCAAAAATAGCAGATCTATACAAGCTCACAGCGTGGCACTCTGTGTCACGCAGCGAGCTTGTATATCTGCTATATT
>NW_027664782.1:73276-132917 GCF_963921795.1 Nannobrachium achirus | reverse complement strand
CAAGCTGGAAGTAATTCTAAGCTAGTGTAGTGATACGCAGAAGCGGGGATTGAACCCGGGACTCCCACTCGCCTACCCGGCGAGCGCTCGCCTACCTCGCTTCCTCCTTTACTGGCCAACCGCGGGGCTCCTCGCGTCCAAATAAAAAGAGAGCGAGTTCAATTGTCGCCAATGGAAGATCTCCCCCGCGGTGGTTTCTTTCCAATCAAAGCGCCTCCCGTCGCACGTCCATGTGTCTGCCAATAAAATCGCCGGACTCCTTTTTCATTTCTCCTCCCCTCCCCTCCCTCCCCGATCAAAACACACCGTCCCTCGCGGGATTCCAACCAATCACGCGCCGTCTTTTCGGGTTGCTGTTCCGGTCTGGGGCCAGAGCGGATATGGAAACGCTACTTGCTTTAATGTGGGCTTACACATTACCGGATACAGTAGGCGGGCTCTAGACAGCATCTGAGCACAGAGCAGCAAATAGAAACCACACGGGAGGGCTATGAACAGCTGTAGAGTGAAGTGAGCCACATTCTCTTAATGCAGCGTCCGACGTTTAAAAACAAACAATTGTCACTTAGAGACCTTTGGATGCAATGGACACTTGGACACTGGCTTTGTTATCCTAACACTCAAGGTAAGTTTCGTGACTTCTACAAATTACTATGGTAATGGTCTGGTCATCTGCATGAAATGCATTACCATACATACAATAACATTCTTCAAGTAGGCAATAGGCATGGTGATGGTGTCTGCTACTGTCTTTCATTTGATCCATGGCTGGCCAATACTATCTAGTTAATGCTTTATTTGTAAAGACATTTTAATATAGGCCTATCCTATGGCTTACATAGCTAAGTTACTGTCCTGCTATTGCAATATTAGGCTATTATTATATGTATATATATTGTTTAAGGTATTGTCAGTGTCATTGAAACATTAAGATAAGGAGTCATATAGTATGTTAATGAAAGTGAAAAGGAGAAAACTACATTTGGCTCATCAACAAAGCATAACAAACAAATTAGTGGTTTATAGATCTATGTGTTTCTCTTATACATTTAGTACAAAAGGACCCACATGTAAACAAGCCATTGTGCTTTCTTGGGTTTAAATCCTATTAGTAGACCTTGTATCTGATTCTGAACTGTACTGTGCTTTTCCTTTGTGAACTGCTAACAAAGTAACTATTCAATCAAAACCATAAAGACACTCAGAGTTAAGGGTCTGTGCAAATAAAACATTTGAGAACCAGTATATCAGTGTCATACATATTCTGACGAGAACCTGTATGGAGACTTGACATTCTGTAATTGGATCTTATGATCAAAATAAGAACATTATAATAGTGTGTAAATCTGTGCCACATACAAATGTCTGTGTACAGACATAGATGGCCCCTTCATGATGGCTGCTAAAAAAAGATAATGCCATGGTGGGATCTGATGTGTGATGGGCATACTGTATTATCACATAGGCAAACATAAACTGTCACCTGTGTGACACTGAATTTGTATTGATTATACATATTTCTCTCTATTTCTCCTTCTCCTTTCTCCTCCTCCAGACCTCAGCTGTTCTCTCTGCACCTCTTCACCAAAGGCGAAGCGCCTCCACGGCCAGATTCAACAAGCGGACAGTGCAGGCAAATTCATGCAGAAAGTGGCCAGTTCAGAACACAGGAAACAGGACATAATACTGTACACTGCCCAAAAATACAGACACCATATCAAAAGAGAAGTGGCTAGCAGACAACAAAAAATAAATGAGCAGATGTTTGCCTCTCCCTTACTTAAATTTGGTATGTAGTTGAGACTTGTTTTATTATTCTTGTGCAAAGTGTGATGCCACCAGAGCCATCAACATATTGTCGCTGTTGGGCAGAAACCATGTCCCATTCCTTTTATTTTATTGTAAATGAATGCCCTACTTTATCATACACGAGTGTTGCATAAAAGTAGTGAAAATAGCAGATCTACAAGCCCACAACACATCAAAGTGTTGTCAGCTTGTAGATCGTCTATTTTCACCATGTTAGCAGATCTATAGGCCCACAAGATGCTGACGTGTTGTCAGCTTGTAGATCAGTTATTTTCACTATTTTAGATACTTTTTAAATAGTGATAAGAAATAAGTGATAAGTAACGTTTTGGACATACAGGGTTTCCACCCAAGAGTGATGATGTATTCATATATATTTGTTGTCACCATGTTTATGTTGTATGTGGGATTAATACCCTGTTGTATTTTAATCTTTTAGATTAAAATTATATTTACCTTTCATGCAGTTGCATTTTTTTACTTAATGAAATATGTTATGCTTTTACCTCAATGGTTGACTTTGTTGATCCCCATTGGAAATAAGTCCAGATGTCATAATATTGTTGATGTTTGTTTGTTGTAACTCATACAGAGTAAGATTTTAAAAGAAATGTCAGCAGCATTAGTTAGAATGAATGAAATACAAGGTACTTCTAAGTGAATTTGTTCCAAACCAAGATGAAATAAATACTGATCTGCATTTGCAGTGGATCTCTGAATAAGAGAAAATAATTATTATGTTATATAATTATATAAAATAATAATAATTATAAGTATAACAATACATAAAATGTACAGTGAATATATAAATGCATGTATACTGTGTACATCTATCACCAGTGAATATAAATAGATGTACAATACATCTATGAATGAAGTACAGTCTCACAAGGGTTATACTTAACAGGCATCTGTCAATATGTGCCAATGTACCGTAGGCCTACATGTTATATTGTAGTAATACAATAGTACAAATAGGTTAGATGATGGTGGTAAAATTGATTTTGTGGTCCATTTAGAGATGGTTAAAACAATGAGGACGTTTCTTTCATTCATTGAGTTTTATTTTTGCATGGCGTAGGTGGGAATCGAACACCTGACCCGGCGTAGGTGGGAATCAAACCCACGACCTTCGGATCCTCACCAACCATACCTAAAATCGACAAAAGTCACAATTTTCATGAATCTATCATGTATATACTCATAAACTACTTGGACAGATCACTGGGGAGATGCACACGAAGACTGGCCTGTTGCATTTTTCATCCCTTCCACGCTCGTTTTCTCTTTCTTTCTCTCTTTCTCCTCTTTTTTCCTTCTTCCCCCTTCTCCCCCTCTCCCCTTCCATTTTTTTCCCCCTTCCCCCCCTAGGTAGGCAATTGTTCCCCAGCCCCTCGCCAGTCCAACGCACAACCAGTCGTGCTAATAGGGCTGAGCCCGATTAGCAGGGCTGTTGTCGCTGGTTCATGGCTGGTACTAACTGTGGGGTGCTACGTTCACCCCCCAGGTCTTTTGGAGCGCGCCCTCGCGCTTCACAGTTCACGCCGCGGACCGCCGCACACGACGTGCCACTGTTCCTCCTCACGAGGACATTACGCTCCTCATCCTGCCGACAACGCCAAAATGTAGCAGGGTGGTATTTAGTAGATTGCCAAGACAACGCCACTTAGGGAGTTTCGCCCTAAGAGATAGTTATATCAAGAATGTAGCCAAAGGGAAACCACCTGGACATTAGTTACTCCCTGCGAGGTTCGTTGTACATATAGGGGTTTAATTAACCTAGGCAGAAACAGTGGTTATAAAGGTACAAAAGCTTTATTTAATTAATGCATAATCATATCACAATCAATCAATAAAAAAAGGATCCGTCAATAATAAAATATATATCAGTGGGGGTCAGAGAATATCACAGGTTGGGTGTTAGACTATACCACTTCTCGAACTATATTAACTGGCCCATATAGGGTACTATGCCAATAGAACAAATAGTTTACCGCCAAAGTAGAGACACAAATAAACAATAAATGAAATCAAAGCAACTCAAATAATACCAAAACCATACAAATAATCAAACCAAAACAAATTCAAGTAATACCAAAATCATGCAAATAACAAATCAAAACAACTTCAAATAATACCAAACAAAAGAATGAATAAACAAATTATACAATAACGGCAAAATAAATACTGTCAGAACAATGGCGATTAAACTCAGAGAGACATCATCGTGTAACTTAAAGTTATACCATGTAACTTTTTTTATAAAACAAATCTTAAAATGGTCCTAGCTGTTAAATCGCTAAAGTTTTAGAACCCCCACTCCGTTATTTTCAGCTTCTAAAGCCTTCTCTTTATATGTTTTCTATGATCCCTGCCCGGGACCGGTTTTCGCGGAAAAATTGCGTCATCACACTACCGGCCAATCACAGCGAGGGTTATACACTGCCGGCCAATCACAGCGCAGAACATACACTGCCGGGCTCTCTGGTGGGTTTAGGAAACACGCCTTCAGGAAGTACACTGCAGTGTTTACACTGGAGGAGTCTAGCATGTAACTCCCCAACCGCTGCTCGTAGAAGGACACAGGAGACCTCATTGAAAGCGTCTCGGCGAGGCGAGGCGGACGCGGTGGTCTGACGGCCCGGTCCGCGAGCGAAAAACGGACGAAAAAAGCAAACGCGACCGCGGTTTGCTATACTGCTACAGACCACCAGTTGAGCAACTTACACAGTATAGCTTTAACCCGCGAGGGTTTCAACAGGTATAGCTCAAAGGACAATTATAGGTGGACTGCTCGCACCACAGTGCACCGATCATTCGTTGTGCGTGGGTTAACAAACCCTCGGGGGCTTGCAACATGTATCCTATATTAACGTTATGGACTGCTCGCCCCACAGGGCGCCTGTCGTCGTGACGGGTGAAGTTGTATACGGGCGTACTTGTGTATCAATTGGGAAGAACCGGCGACTGACTCATAGCGGCCAGTAGCCAACATCCAGAGCGTGCAAAGCAGCAGTTGCGTCCTGTAAATAGAGACGCGGTGGCATTAGACCACTTAACCAATACAGTAGAATAGATCATTGCGAAAAGAGCAGAGAGACTAATATTAAACTCACCACTATTTGCAGAGGCAGAGCACACACGCTGTGCCCTTAACCAGGTAGCCAGGCAGGCAATACAGACACTGAAAGAATAAAGCCCCACGTTACATTTCTGTGATACTAAATGAACGTGTTAGGCTGTGGAGAGGGAGGATACAACGTACCATTTAAGTGTGCTTCACTGGCACCACCGTGACGGTGACGGGGGCTCCCGAAGGAGACAATACAGAGGCTAGAAAAAAAAGGAAAAGCGACACAGGTTCAAGTTCACTGTCACAATGCAGCCCACAGCAATGTTTGAGCAGCAAGATGGAGAGAATCTACCTGTACAACAGCGACCGATAGGCATGCAGGTAGGGCAAACAACGTGAGCCCACCTGCGTGCCAAGATGACAAGGACTGCGGTCCAAACAAGCCGTGTGTGGCCACAAACAAACAAACAGAGGATAGCGCGCGCCAAACACTGCTGCCTAAGTACCGCTGCCCATCAAACCCGCAGCACGGGGAGGCGGGCATGAGGGCGGACCGAAGGAACGTCATCCTGCTACACCTGCATGGCACGCCCACAACAGCTAAATCATCTAATTAGCTAATATTGTTGATGATGTCAAGTATACCTACCTTTGATTACCCAACCACATTAATGTATTGCAGTTTCTGTACTGAGAGGAGTACTTTCTGTACAGTAACTGAAATCAATTAATTTGATTGGCTAATAGGCGGGAGGGGGCGGAGTTGAGCGTGCATATCATTATATTCATACATTACATACATTTTTAAACTAGCAGTTGTAGGTGTAAAAATTATAAATGTGTTGCAACTTCAAGGCATATTTATCGCAAGTTTTCAACAAACAATTAAGCCTTTTTTTTGCGGCTGTGTCCTTCAGTCGATAAATCGACTAACCCTAACCCAATCGATAAAGCAACTGGAGCGACCACAGAGCTGTTGTTCACTGTTGTTCAGCACTTCTCCTCCTCTCCCCCCAACACTAACGTGTGTGTGTGCGTGTGTGCGTGTGTGCGTGCGTGCGTGCGTGCGTGCGTGCGTCCGTCCGTGCGTGCGTGTGTCTCTCTGTCCGTGTGGTGACAGAAAATAACCGCGTCACGAACACAACACGTTGTGCGTGGCACCATACGACGGACGAAGTATATTCATTACTAACTACTCAGTCAGTACACTCTGTACAGAGGCTGATACGGCCCCTTTTCAGACTGTTTGGAGAAAGACCATGTGACCTACTGTAACACCTTTAAAGTCACAAAAGAGGAAGATGAAGGTGAACGCTTTAAAAGAATAGTGAAGTATTGTTTTTCTGACAGTCGTGCAAACTTCCCATGAAAGTAAATGCAATGGAGGGAGGGGGGGCGTGCACAGTCTGCACACACGGCAGTCTCTCCTTCCTCTTTGATGCCTTTCCTTTCTATTCACACGCACGCACACACACACACACACACACACACACACACACACACACACACACACACACACACACAGGCAATATGTCATGGTCCCTGCCGTGTCCATAGAGACACACGGGCGCCTACAAATTCACGCCCACAATTGAGACAGCGGCCCCACTTCGGGTAAGGGAGAACGGTGCACTGCAAGCCAGCCCATAGAAAGTCATTGCAATTCAGCTGTGGTTAGCCTAATATTAAAATAATCCTACACGAACTGAAGACTATATTGATTTAAATAAAAATATGTTTTCAAAAGTATGGCCTGACCCTGTATACATATCTTCTTGTTTGCTAAATACATGATGTGTTTCACGTTTAATTTGCCACTTGAATGGGTTACCCATAATGTTAACAGAGAAGAGGGGAGACGGCAGAGAGAGAACCGGTCGCATTTCAGTGACATCACTGTCTTTACAGCTGTGCGTTTATGAGCACGACTTTGAAGATCCGACTTTTTCAACTACAGAGTGGAGTCTCCAGGTTAGTATTAATCCAAAAATAACCAGCAAGACTCCGAGATGCGATCATTTTCAAAAAATAAACAGCCTAATTATACATGAGAGACAAGCGTATCTGGGTATTGAAAACCTCAAGGGATGCGTGTATCAAGATGACAGATATTCCACTTTAAAAAGGCAAAATTAAAGTCATGGGACACTTTATTAGAACACAAAAAAAATCGCTATGGCCTCATTAGTCAACCACTGAAATTATGTTATTTCACAATGCCTCTCATTGGAATGAGCCAGTCGCTATGCCCCTCCTAAACCCGTCCGTGTCCAAAGCCACGTTAGCAACAGGTTGCCAAGGCAGGTGACTTGGCAAGCTGCCATGGCGGCGTGCATCGGTGTACCGAGTCTGGCTGCTAGAGTTGGTAACCCCAGGAAATACATGGGAAAACATAACACGATCGGATAAAAAGGCTTTTTATTAAAGAACGCAATGCCGGCCAGGATTTCTACATTGCCGGCCAAGGTAAGCTATCGGTTTTGACTTTATTAAGCACTTTGTTTGTGAAATTTGAACGTTTGTGTAGTTTGTAGACGCGAACGGATTCGCGTGCGCAAACCGAGGTAAATGTTCACCCAGGAAGGTCGTACGTCAGATTATCAACGAGTCGACCGTCCTGGTTCAGGGCTAGATTAGCTCGAGTACACAGCGTTATCAGGGCTAGGAGAACTAACGCATTGGACCAGAATTGATGATACCCCCCCCCCCCCCCCCCCCCCCTTACCGTTTCCCAGTGTAGTGATAGTCGATAGGTCTTCGTTTGCGGACCTTTATGGCTTTACTGACCACCACGCTGGATATGGGCACTGCTTGTATTTTTGCCCCCCCTGGGGATGTGCCATTCTTGTGGCAAACTAGTACATGATCTTCCTGGGCTTTCCACTTGGGCCATCATCACATACAGTGTGTTTATTAAACCCACGATGTGGGAACAATATCTCGGGGCGCTATATGGAAACAGGATGATTTACCAATAAGGGGCTAAAACACATTAGATAGCGAAAACTATAGAAAGTCATGACTAAACCTTAACTTAAAATACAATAATATAATTACTTACCCTGCAATGCAAGAACATTGTTGTTCCGTTATGTGTATATATCCACGATATTAATGGACAAGACGTGGGGTGGCTGACTTTTGCATTGCGACCGGTGAGCTTTCGCCTCGATTTTAAATACTTTGTCATTGTCATTACTCCGGTGACAGATAATAGTGTGTATGTATTTTTCAAATGCATATTGCAATCCTTTCTGCCATATTCTCCCGGATATTTCCGAACCACTACTCCAGAAATGTGCTATGATTTCCTTGGGTATGTCTTGAACTGTTACCAACTCCATAGCTTCTAGGCTAGCAATAGACATGGGACGTTAGCAAACAAATCGAGTCTTTTGAACGGCTCTTTGAAATGAACGATGGGATCCGGTTTGCAGTAGGGATCCGGTTCGCAGTAGGGAGCCGTTCCTTACTAATGAACAGTGGTGGGAAAAGTACTACATTTTCTTTATTTTCTTTAAAAATATCAATACTGCAATCAATGTGGAAATACTCTGCCACAAGTAGAATTTTGGAATCAATGGAATTTTAAAGTAGGAGTATTGGTATCAAAATGTAGGCTACTTAAAGTACCAATAGTAGAAAGTACTCATTGTGCAGAAAGTCCCATTTCACAGGTTTTCCAATGAATAAAATGTAGAAAAATCATTTGAAAATAGCAGATCTAGCAGATCTACAAGCTCACAATGTGTCGCAATGCGACCATTGTGAGCTTGTAGATCGGCTATTTTCAAATGCCAGAAATGTATCCAATGGCCAAAATGTATAGGCCTATTAGGGTGGAAGTGATTTGCAATCATAATCAAAATCTACAAAGTAACCAGTAACTAAAATGAGCCAGTCTTTTGAACGGCTCTTTGAAAGGAACGGATCTCAGAGATCCGGCTCACTTCAAAGAACCATAAATCCCATCTCTATCTAGCAGGCAGACTCGGTACACCGATGCACGCCGCCATGGCAGCTTCCAAGTCACCTGTCTTAGTAACCTGTTGCTAACTTGGCATTGGACAAGGACGGGTTTAGGAGGGGCATAGCGACTGGTCAATTGCATTGGCAGCTGCAGTGCACTGTTCTTCCTTACCCAAAGTGGGGCCGCTGTCACAATAGGGGGCGTGAATTTGTAGGCGCCTGTGTGTCTCTATGTGTTAGTCTGTATGTCTGTGTGTGGGCGTAGGCTTGGCTCCTGGCTTTCCAGATTGGCGCACCTGTCTCTGGTCAACTAATCTCACTCACCTGGCTGCCATCTACTCATCAACCTCCATTCTATAAAAGCCCTGGTCTCCGCGCGGCGCGCTGCGAGATCGTTTTCACAACCTCCGAGCGTTGCCTGTCTGCCTGCCAACCTGCTAGCCTACAACTACCTGCTAGCCTCCACTCCAGACAACACCCACACGCCCTCTCCATTCCTCCCTTTGTTGAATTTAAAACCCTTGGACTTTGCTTTTGGTGTCGCGTTTGGGTCTGCCAGTTTTGTTAAACGTGACACAATATTGAAGAAAGGAAGATGAGGGTTACTGAAGTTACTGACAGACCTGGCTGTACAGTAAATGATGTACAGTAACTATAGCATGCAGGCCTTGAAGCACTGTAGGATGAAAGACTTTGACATCTTTAGTGATAACAAAGCATTGTCAAATTGTTGTTCGTCACACCATTATCAAAAGTATAGACACATAAAGGCCAGTGTCTTATTTCCCTTGCAGTCCTTTGATTGACTGATTGAATACTTTCTTAGAAGTTTGCATAGGAAAAAGTACAGTTTACGGATGCAAGTTCAACTAAAGGATAAAGACCACAAGAATGCTGTTAGGCTTGTTTGCATTGGTGTCCCTTTGCACTTAATTCATGCAACATTAAATGGCACACAAATAAAACACAGTATATGCAACAAATTAAAATAAAGATAATCATCACAAGACAGACGGAAAACAGAATAAAAAAATTATTGTATTTACGGCAAAAAGGCCAGGGGGAGTTAAGGATAGGCTTTGTCTAGTCTTGTCATATCATAATTGTATGTGCAAATGAAGTTGTGTTGCATGATGTGATATGCATGTGTGTAATTGCACTTAAATCCACGCACCCAATGGTGCAGAACTCTAAGATGGTTTACTGTAATTTAAAGTATTTTAATTTATATTCAGCCGTCTGGCCTGGATGAGACAAAAAAAGGAATAATAAAAAGAGGTAGCTGTCAATAGTGACATTACAATAATAATGTGTCTTCACATTACTGACCAGAGTGCCTGAGGATAAGTTCATATATCTGCTAACACCGTCCCATTTAAAGGACAGCTGATTGCTTTCACTTAATGGGAAGTTTGCACGACTGGCAGGAAAAATAATACTTCACTATTCTTTCAAAAAGTTTATCTTCATCTTCCTCTTTTGTGACTTTAAGTCTAACAACAAGCTGTAGAACAGATTCAGTCTACAATGAGCTACAATGACTGAGGTCATGCATGTCAACATCGGGCCAGACCTGACCAAGGAGGTCAGATATGGCCGAGGAGAGAGACAGATGGAGATGGAGATGGAGGAGAGAAGAGAGAGCGAAGAGCCCATAGAAGATATCCATCTCACTCCAGACGACCAGGAGCCCATCTATGCCACTCCAGATGACCAAGACCCTGTCTATGTGACTCCAATCGACCAAGACCATTTCTATGTGACTCCAGACCAAGACCCTGCCTATATATCTCCAGACGAACTTGACCCTGGGACACAGCAGGATGCTGCAGAAAACAACACAGCACAAGAGCCGATTGAAGGTAAAATTAAAGAACATAAATTACTTATGTGTGACAGTGTCACAACTTTTAAAATGTGTCACTTATTTTAACCTTTAAGACTCGGAACGCAATTGTGTAACTCATAGGATCCACTTTAACCATTATTTTATGCCTTCAACTATTAAATCCTAACAGGTTTCTGAAAAACCGATGTTTTTAGGACCCACAAATTGATATGTATTTGGCCACGGACCCCCCATCCCAAAATATTTGCGGGGACTCCCAGAAGCAAAATCTGAGTAACAAATGTTTCATTTAAAAATACATTATATTCAAAGATTTTCACAAATGTTCACAACTTTAAAAAAAATGTTAAAGCATAAAATAATTAGCCTGGGTGCCAGCCTGTTCGCTTCGTTCCGCAATCTGGTGTCTCTCACATCACAGTCTGGAAATGAATCAGTTGACTCGCATTTCTGAACGTCCGTTGTGACGTAGCGAGGATGCTGCTGATTGGGTGTTGTTCCAACAAATCAGAGTAGGGTTAGGGTAGCTATGTCATCAGCCAGCCAGTACAGACTGGTGTATTTGTCCCGCCCTGCACACTTGCTTTGACCATGTAAACGTGCCAATAAAGCTGGTTTGAATTGAATGGAAAAGTCCCGGAAAAGACGCATTGTGATTGTCCAGGAGTTTTTTGAGTGGCAGCCTGCCCTCGACACTTACGCTTTTCTACCTACCAGTAAGACTCCCTAATCGGGAGATAAGCGACCGTAGGTGGCTTATCTCCACAAATAGGGCAAAAATGTGTTTTTCCAAAATGTTCCTGATCCATGTTGATGACATGAGTGTAGACATGCTGTGTAGTGATATTCGTGATTTTAGGGCAAAAACTGTAGCAGCAGTGTCCAAAAATGTGTTTTAAAAATCGGCCTGAAGGTGGCGCTAGAATAGGGCCATGTGAGAAATGAGGGGTGTGGTCTCCGCGTTGCCTTGGCGGACGAATAGGTACCGGCCCCGGCTCTCCCGGACGCTCCTAGCCCGAGTTACGGCATTTTATGTGCGCTGCAGTGGCAGGGGGTCCTCCACTGGGGGCGCCACCACTTTTGCATCCGTTCTGGAGCACCAGGAGTTGGTGGTCCCCGGGAATTCCCCGTGAGCAGCCCCGTTGGGGTGGTCATTTGGTCATTTTTGCACATTTGGTCATTTTTTACATCTGGGGGTCCCCCAGGGACCTGGGGGTCCCTGGGGCTCCGGGGGTCCTTGGAGGTTGTAGTTTGGCAGGCAAGGAGTGTGTGTGTAAAATCTGGCATGGATCGGGTCAACGGGTGCAGAGATATAAGCAGGGAAAAAGTGTGACGTGTGACGTGTGAGCACATTTGGTCATTTTTTACATCTGGGGGTCCCCCAGGGACCTGGGGGTCCCTGGGGCTCCGGGGGTCCTTGGAGGTTGTAGTTTGGCAGTCAAGGAGTGTGTGTGCAAAATTTGGCATGGATGGGGGCAACGGTTGTGGAGATATGAGCAGGGCAAAAGTGTGACTGACTGACTCACTCACTCACAGACAGCCTGTGGAGGTTTTGGTAGTAAATGCGACCTACGGTCGCAATAAGTTGGACGGGTCGCTCCAATCAGCTACAGCGGTGGACAAGGTATCTAGCTTTTTATATCTGTGGCTGGAAAGCCACGTGATCTTGTTCCAACGAGTAGGGTTAGGGTAGTTGCGTCATCAGCCAGCCAATACACACTGGTGAGTTTGACAGACATCACCAAAGACCAATCGGAAGCCACAGCTGTGTGAATCCCACTTATATATCCCACCTCAGCTTGGAGATACGAGGCTTTCCAGACTGTTATGTGAGAGACAAAACAAATCGCGGAACAAAGCGAAGAGGCTGGCACCCAGGCTATAAAATAATAGTAATTATGCGGTTGTTTTAAACCTAATGTGATAGGGTGATATAATTAAATAGCCAGACTACGCCACCTGGGGAATTGCGCCCCAGGAAATATTTATATAAAGACCTAATTTAACTATAAATCCTTGTACAATAGTAACTGCACACACAGGTTCGTTTCACAATATTAAGATGGGCAGAAAAGTGGTTACAAAAGTACAAAAAGCTTTTATTAATATAATTTCATGGTATCATCAAAGTCATCATTGTAACAATAAGAAAGGAATGCTTCCAAGTTTAAAAGTCAATTAGGCCTACAACTGTGAGCACCAATAAATATACATGAGCTATGCAGGCCGGCACTGCATGGGGGAGCTGGAAAGGGGAGCTGGGTTGGCCGACCGACCCAGGGCAATGGTACCCCAAAACACAGCAAATGGAAAATAAGCAAACTCAATAACAAATGAATAAACCAATAACACAAAGGGGTTAAGGTTCTAAGTTGTCTATAGGCAAATGGGCTGACGATGGCTTATGTGCCCAGTTGTACCAGAGGATATAAACAATTAAACCCAACCAATACAAATGATGGGAATATGAAATGAAAAGGAATAAAACCGATGGGCGACAATGCATGGACAATGACCCCGATTAACAAGCAGACGCCAGGGGATCCCTCCACACCGGCCGTGGGTAGATAGGAGTTGTGCATAGAGACTTGGTTCTAGAGCTTGAGGGTGGAACAACCCCCAACAAAGCAGCAGGATGTGCCACTGGCCCTGGAGGGACAAGTGGCCGTGTTAAACTACCATTTTTAATGAATGTTTAAGTTCAGAGCCTAAGCAGAGAGATGACAATAAATAACCTACCATGTCGGAAGCCCAGGTGTAGGCACTCCAAAAGGAGTGTTAGTAGCTGTTAGCAGAAAATAACACTAGGTCAGTTCAAGACCACAATACATGTGCCATTGTTTAGCAGCTAGAAAGACACACACCTGCACCATATGACGCTAGAGCCCAACAGGCCAGCCTGAGTTTATGGCCGGCTTTACACTGCCACTGAAATCTAGCCTGAATCAGATCTGAGTCACATCAAAAGTGGAATCTGATTTTTTTTAAATAGTCTAAGGCCGGCTTTACACTGCAGTCCAATCCAGCCCAAATCCGATTTGGTTTCAAATCTGATCTTTTGGCCAGAGTTTTCACACAGCATTTGCAAGTGACACAGATCTGATCTGTGCGTTCAGACAGCGTTAGCCCAAAGCTGCTCTGCGGCGACATGCATGCTTTGGTTACCGTGGTAACGACGTAGGCGTCATGGCGTTACGTCACTACGGCGACGCTGGTTGATTACGTTCTGATTACGTTCAGGAAATGCGACATAATAGACCATAGTAAACGTAGTAAACACACGTTAATATTGTTTTTCTCTTCTTTTCTTTACTCTTGTGTTTCGCTCTTCTCTCTCGTTTTCACTGTTTAGCTCACGTGTTTTCTCTCTTCTCTTTTGTTTTTCTCATGTGCTCAGTGCGCTGTAATCAAATAGTAAATACTCACGCTCTGTAATGATTTTTAAATAGTCTAAATCCAAACATGTCACATTCAGGTCACATGAAATCCGATTTTGAAAAACCACATCCAGAGGTAGTTTCAAATCCGATCCATATCGGATCTGAGGACATCTGACACAGTCTGAAAGCAGCAACCACATCCACCCCATTGAGTTATATGCAGGTCACATACAAGCCACTTCAAACTGGCCAAGCGTCACCGAGCGCGGCTGTAAATTACATCATTACAGAGCGTGAGTATTTACTATTTGATTACAGCGCACTGAGCACATGAGAAAAACAAAAGAGATGTGGTTGCTGCTTTCAGACTGTGTCAGATGTCCTCAGATCCGATATGGATCGGATTTGAAACTACCTCTGGATGTGGTTTTTCAAAATCGGATTTCATGTGACCTGAATGTGACATGTTTGGATTTAGACTATTTAAAAAAAATCGGATTCCACTTTTGAAGTGACTCAGATCTGATTCAGGCTAGATTTCAGTGGCAGTGTAAAGCCGGCATTAATCCAGACAGGTCACATGCATGTCACATGAAATCCGATTTTGAAAAACCACATCCAGAGTTGGTTTCAAATCAAATCCGATCCATATCGGATCTGAGGACATCTGACTCAGTCTGAAAGCAGCAACCACATCCACCCCATAGAGTTATATGCAAGTCACATGAAAGTCACATCAAACTGGCCAAGCGTCACTTGCTGCGCGACCCGAGCACGGCTGTAAATTACATCATTACAGAGCGCGAGTATTACTATTTGATTACAGCACACTGAGCACAATCAGCTAGCGTCGACCTAGTGACGTAACGTCATTACGCCTACGTCGTTACCACGGTAACCAAAGCATACATGTCGCCGCAGGGCAGCTTTGGGCTGACGCTGTCTGAATGCACAGATCAGATCTGTGTCACTTGCAAACGCAGTGTGAAAACTCGGGCCAAAAGATCGGATTTGACAACCAAATTGGATTTGGGCTGGACTGCAGTCTAAATCCGGCCTAAAGGGCACATGCTGTGGGAAGCATGGCCAGCTGCAGCCCAACAGGCCAGCTTCTGGGAGACACCTGACAAACGCAGAAAGTGTGCTCCTTAAGTAGTGTCAGCTATAAGCCCACTGATTAGTGGGAGGAGGATGGGCCATGGGCAGAGTGGTCCTGCTACACTAAGGTGAGTGATGAGTCTTAATGTTGGTGACGTATGTTTTTCAGGCTCTGAAGATTCAAAGCGGAATCGCTACATAGCTGCTGCAGTGTGTGTGGTGGGGCTGGGTCTTCTCCCATTGGCAAGCATCATTTTCCTGCTCATAATCTGTGAGTAGCATTCTATAAACCAGTCTTCAACCCCCTAGGGGGTCCTCAGAGTTACTACAGGGGGTCCTCCAAATCTTTGTGTGATAGAAAGTTTTTATATGAACTGCTTGAACCCTCGCCAATTCTTGGCCATCTGGCCAGTGATGTATATGGGACCAGTTAGTCATATATGGAGACCCCTTCATGATAGTTATGTTATGTCAAAACATGCCCATATATGGACATTACCAAATATGGGCATTCCCATATATGTCCTTAATATTGATAACATAATATCCTTAATAATGTCCTTAATATTGACAATATAGGAATCTCCATGCATGGGCATAAAACGTAGGATGCCTGTGGATCTCCATATATGGGCATAAGGGGGTACCCTAACATTCTCATTTTCGGCCTCCATTTTCTGTACAATGTCACGTGACATCCCTTTTATGCCCATATATGAGTCATTCTGTACAACATCACTGTGATCAACTTTCGCTTTGCCATGCAATCAACTTCAGAGCAGTGATGTGGCACAGAGTGACAGTGAGTCACAGTGATGTGGTACAGAATGACTCATATATGGGCATAAAAGTGATGTCACGTGACATCACTTCCTGTACTGAAAAACACGTGACATCACACTGACATCACTTCCTGTACAGCCAGCCAGACAGACAGACAGACAGACAGACAGTCAGACAGACAGACAGACAGACAGACAGACAGACAGACAGACAGACAGACAGACAGACAGACAGACAGTCAAGCTACAAGGTTTTTCAGGGTTGTGGTGGAAAAATCCATATAACAATCATTGTGGTATTAATTTATTAAATGTATATGCATAGAGCCTATTTAAACCCTCTGCAGGGTTGACATCATTCCCTGTTCCTCCCTGACAAACCCCTTACAAACAGCCGACTCACACAATCCTATTTCAAATATGCCGACTGTGTGTGTGTGTAACTATAGAATAGAGACCATGTAAGGAGTGACCATATGTTGTTACCTTTCTGTACATCTCTTGCCTATGTATAAATGTGTGTGGGACATGGGTGTTGGGAGGCTGATGGGGGAAGCTCTGGAGGGAGAGACAGGTCTCTCTCTCTCTCTTCTGTGATGAGATCTACAATAAAGTATGAAGTCTGATTCCTGACAACGCAGTCCTGCATCTTCCTGATTTGTTTGACTTACTTATAGTACAGTTATAGTTAACTTCAAAAACTTCCATTACATTTGGTACCAGGAGTGGGGTGGATGCTTTGCTGATTTTAGCAAACACTCCATTTTGAATCTTTGAAAATGGGAGCGAAACAGAGCAGGAAGAAGAAGGTTCAACAACTGAACGATCTACAGAAGGCCATGGAACAAGCTGAGCTTCGTAATAGCGTTCTGTGAGCAAGGACTGGAATATGGACATCTGATATGGACATCTGAGGTGATGTACAGTAGATGTTTGTGCAACTTCTTTTAGGAAGGCACCGACCGTTAGACAAGATGTATCCGGATTATCAGAAACTGTTCCAGAGGATAGCAGTGTTAGAAACTGAACTATTCCATTTAAAACAGCGCAGAGGACTGGATAAGACTCTTCGTGCAAAGCAAAAGGACATGAAAGGAAGAATAACAGGCCGAACAGAGAGCCCGGTTACCACTGATGATTGGCTTGCACTACAGTCCAGAAACAACGCTACTCAAGAGTGGACTACTGCTAAAAGAAAGAAGGCTGGAAAAAAGAACAATGCAGTCCAACCGTGTGTGCAACTGGCTAACAGATTCATGCCACTGCTGGAGGACTCTGGATCTCTGTCGGATGACGGAGAGAGTTCATCACCCAGCCAGCTAACAATGCAGTCAGAGGAATCCAGGGTAAAGAGCGAGAATGGCTTGGACCCTGAAATTTTTATTGTTGGAGATGATGCTGTGAGAGATGTGAGAGGCTTCGGAAATGGAAAAGTGTTATGTTTTCCCAAAGACAGAGTCTCTGACATGAACGAGAGGATTCTAGATCTTGTAACTTCATACCCAACTGTGAAGAACCTCATCATGCACATTGGAACATGTGAGACAGAAGAGAAACAGTCGGAAATCCTAAAGCAGGATTTCACTGCTCTTTTCACCACACTGAGCTGTTTGAGTGACATTAAGGTATGCATCAGTGGACCACTTCCGCCTATGAGAGGGGGAGATGAACATTTTAGTAGACTATCTGCATTGAGTAAGTGGCTTTCAACCACATGTATCAATGAATCTATGCAATTCATTGACAACTTTAGTTTCTTCTGGGACCGCAAGCATCTTTTTGATGGAAATAATCTGAACAAGCGAGGTCAGAAACTGTTTGCTGGAAATGTATGCCATATGCTTGGAAAGTGGGTGCTCGGATCCGACACACAGGAGGCCAAGACGAGGGATGGTGCTGCTGAGATTGCAGTCCCTGTCGAGAATGCCAGAGTGGAAAAGTCCATGGCAACAGATGCTGTTGTTATGGAGGATGGACTACTGTCTGCAGTCCTTGCCGAAGCCCCAACCACGACAGAAGCCGACATTGGAGCAGCAAGGAGCGACGAGTTCGACGACTCAGCGAAGCCGGTTCCAGAGATGACTGTCACCAGCTGCATCAACGCCAGTGAGCTGGAGGAGGCCATCGTGGATGAGAACCTCAAGCTTATCCTGGGCCTGATCTGGATTCTCATACTACACTACTCCATCTCAAGGAGAGTGGATGAGGACGTCATGGAAGAGGATGCCATCACAGATTCTGAACCGGACAGTACAGAAACGGACAGTGATGTAGAAATGAATGAAGTCGCAGATTCTGAAACAGGCTGTGATGAACTATTTCTTTATCCAGAGGACGCTGGTAACTCGAACCAGGAGCAGAGTGAAATCTCAATGGACATGAGTTCTGGTGAGGGTGATTCTTTTTCCACAACTCCTATCCCCATGCTCGATTCCACAGGGAAAATGAATGAGTTAATTAATGGTGGAATAAAAACCACCAAATGGAAAGCCCCGCAACCACTGAAACTGTTGCAGAAATCACCACCATCTGAATCCACAAAAGGGATGAATGATCTGAAACACACTGGGATTAAAATGACCCCATTAGTTAAACGTATGAAATTATACTTTAAAAAGAAAAAGTGTGTGGAGTCAGAATCTAAGGTGATAGTTCAACGGTAAGTGTGTGCACTGGAATAATTGGTAATATTAACAGGCACCAAATCACAACATGCAGTGCGGGCTGAGTTATATACTAAATTGTTTGATTTGTTTTGGATGTTATTCATTGTCATACTAAAAATAGGGTAATAGTGAAATATGAACTTATTTGAGATAACTTTCTTAAAAGTCACAGTAAAATCCAATCCAAATTTGAGAATGATATTCTACTAAGTAATGTAAGAAAACATTGTTTAATGGTAGGTTAACAAATGCCTAAAATAGGACAAGATTTGAGTAAATCTGTAATGGAATCTGTTTCTGCACACATAAACTAAGTATATCCAAGATGAAAAGATTCATCTGTCTATCATCCCCTACTTCTTCTCTCCCCAGAATAGCTGGCAGGGGGGATGGAAGGGGGGCAGGTGCAGAGGGGTCGCGTGTGTGAGTGAGACAGACCATAATACTGAAACAGGAATACATTTGGGGTTTTACAAGTTAGTATACATCAAAGTAAGTATTCAAAATGTAGAGTTTCAGGGTGCTCAATCAATAATGTGAAATTGGTAATTAATGATGGCCTTTTTACAAGGTTTGATGTCCAATATTAGGTAACACATTATAAGTGAAGTTAAAGCAGATTTTTTATTGTCTCATGTCCATTTATTCTGCTCTTGTTAAATAGACGTTAAAGCTATACTGTGTAAGATGCCCAACTAGTGGTCATTAGCCCTATAGCAAACCGCGGTCGCGTCCGCGTCTTTCGGCCGTTTTTCGTACCTTCAGACCCCCGCGTCTGCCTCCACCTCGCTGAGATCTATCTTTTGAGGGGTCCCTTGTTCCTGTGCGTTCAGTAATTCCAGAGATACGGACTCCTTCACCCTGCCTGGTAGGCGAAATTACCTAGAGAAGGGATGGTACAAACGGGCGACAACAAATATGGCTGCCATAGCGACCCCACTTCAAGATGCGCTGTGATTGGCCGGCAGTTGTATAACCCTCGCTGTGATTGGCCGGTAGTTTGATGACGCAATTTTGGCGCGAGATCCGGTCCCCGGCAAGGATCGCAGTTTACATATATAGAGAAGGCTTTACAGGCTGAAATTCACGGAGTGGGTGTTCTAAAACTTTAGCGATTTAACAGTTAGGACAATTTTAAGATTTGTTTTATAAAAAAAGTTACATGGTACAACTTTAAGTATGTCTCGGATTAAAATAAAACACACTTGCACGTGAGGTAAAAATTCCATGTGGCAAGAAATTATATTTTTCCATGTAGCGAATTCCTGAGTGGTGAAAATTCCATGTTGTGATGATAATGCCATACTGATGAAAAATCCATTCAGTTGAATTCCACGTGATGTTACGTAAAATAGTAATCCGTAGGCTAGAACTTGAGGGTTATCAAGCAATAGTACAGAAATAGTATTAATACTTATAAAACCTCACCACTGTTGAGTATTATATGTTTTCAAAAGTTTGTTCGCATCTTTCCAAATCATGGGTATGGGTCATGGTTTCTGCAGGACCATTATCCTATCCATTATTCTGTGAAAGTTACTCACAAACTAGGGGGGATAAGGGAACATTTATTAAGGGAATATTTGTATTTAGATTTTCAATTAATTTACGATTGAAGAATTATGTCAATAAGGGAACATTTCTATTTAAGGGAATATTTTATTCAGATTTTCAATTAATTTACGATTGAAGAATTATGTCAACAAGACTAAGGTCAAGAGACAGGTCAAGAGTTCTATTTTTCGAAGGATCAATAGTCTGCCTGGTACATTGGAGCAATATGACATTTCAATTCATTGAGAAATACTGTTTCATTGAGGAATACTATTTTTATTAATTTGTATTCAATTTAATTCTATTTTAACTAGCTATACTGTAGGTAATACAAGAAAGTTATGAGGTTTGTAGTATGGAACTACACCACCACAATAGTATTTAAAAGCAATGTGTGTAAATAATAATCTTATCTTATTCAAAAAGGATAGCAATATCAAAGGTATGCCAAAAGGTCCAGTGTTTAAAAAGGAATCTTAGGAGTGGAGTGTGGGGAAAGTAATTATTGATGCCTTTATCTTTTAACTATTCAGTATGTCTAATTGTTGATACATGTTTGAGGCAATATGTGACTGGCAGCATGTGCGCAAATGCTGTTCAGTCACTGTCGTCACACATGTATTGAACAATACAAGTTTTGTTGTCAAGTTGTACATGTATCTAATTTATTTTGAAGTAAAATGTGCTGCCATTCTATGAATTTTCTCTATTTTAATAGGGCATAAATATTTTTATTTTTATGCCCTAAGGGGCCGAATGTGGTGGAAAAATCCATATAACAATCATTGTGGTATTAATTTATTAAATGTATATGCATAGAGCCTATTTAAACCCTCTGCAGGGTTGACATCATTCCCTGTTCCTCCCTGACAAACCCCTTACAAACAGCCGACTCACACAATCCTATTTCAAATATGCCGACTGTGTGTGTGTGTAACTATAGAATAGAGACCATGTAAGGAGTGACCATCTGTTGTTACCTTTCTGTACATCTCTTGCCTATGTATAAATGTGTGTGGGACATGGGTGTTGGGAGGCTGATGGGGGAAGCTCTGGAGGGAGAGACAGGTCTCTCTCTCTCTCTTCTGTGATGAGATCTACAATAAAGTATGAAGTCTGATTCCTGACAACGCAGTCCTGCATCTTCCTGATTTGTTTGACTTACTTATAGTACAGTTATAGTTAACTTCAAAAACTTCCATTACAGGGTATAATGCGACCTTCGGTCGCAACTATCTTTACTGTTGATGGATGTTTGGAATACTTTGAGCTCTATTGTGAGGCAGGTGGATTGGTTTCAGGCAAATTTAAAATGCCTGCAGGTGAAATGTCTTGTTTATCTGTGCCTGTGTGTTTGGCTGTAATTGTATCATGCAGCTTTTTTGTAGGTAGCCGATAATAGTCAGCAGTTATTGTCACTTCACTTTACAATCTCCCAGATGTGCATTCATCAACCCATCTATATAGCTACTGTACCACAAACTGTAAAGGCTTCGGAAGAGGGTGGAATGCGTCTGCTGCCAACAGGGAGCCTTCGGGAGCTTGTCGGCAAGAGACGCTTGCCGACGATAAAGCAGTCGGGACCTTTTCAGTCTTTTTCCGTCTTTTTCTAGGAGTCGGTAGAATTGAGGGGGTTGTAGAGTGGACCTTTAGTTTGCTACTGCTGCAGAAAAAGCCTAAATAAGCCAGAGACATTTTCACGTCGCACATTTGAACTACATACAACTACATATCAGTCTCAACTCTCAATTCCTATACCAATCGATCAGCTTAGGTACCATCGGTCGGACTAGTGGGACGTCGGAACAATGGGATGTCGGAACAATAGCACCGTTTTCATTTGCCAAGTTGCTGGAAGAAGCCTATGCCACAAGGGTGCCAATACGTTTGTCCACAACTGTACAGTATCTGTTCCTTTGTCTGAAGAAGAAGCCTGATTAAGACCTAAGCGGTAGAAGCATTGCGCCTTAATAAAAATTACGTTTTGGGAGCTTGAAAGCAGTTTGCAGTGTTTTATATCTTCTTGGATTCTAGCCTTGATGTCCATCCCTGGCCTAAACACAGACATTACATGTGCACAAAATCATTTCTGTGGCTGAAGGATCTTTCAAGTAAAGGAGAATTTAAGAGAAGTTTTCCAGACAAATATTGAGTCTTGTACTTTACTTTGGTTGGATTGGATGTTGCAACAGCTGTGTGTTCACTAGTAAAGACCACACCATCAAACAGAGAACCAGTTTAGTTGCATTTATTGAACATAGTGATGTGGAAACATTGTGACATGAAATGCATTGGGAGAGAGAGCAGCGCCTTGGTGACTGAAGGCTGCGCCTTAGAAGGCGGACGGATGGTGAAGTGAATAATGGAATGGGGACTGAAATGGTAGTAGGGGTGAATACTGGAGTGAATAGTGGAATGAAATGAATACTGGAATAGGTGAATATTGGATTGAATTATGGAAGGTGCGGGAGTGAATGCTGGGGTGGATGATAAGTGACTGGCTTGGTTAACGGGGGGAGAAAATGTAAGTGATGGAGGGGTTTAACGGGGACGACGGGGACGGACGTTGGGTGGGAGGTGTAATAGGATGGAGGCCGTGCAGGGGATGGAGATGGATGACAGACGGGGTGGCAGGTAAGGGTGGGGACGATGAGAGCCACGACGGCGGCGTCGGTGTGGCGTGGGAGGGCGTGATGTGGGAGGAGGGTAAGGGAACCGGAGGGACATTAGTGCCGGTATGTGGCGGGGCGTAGGGGGGCGGCAGGGAATGGAGCGGGGGGGGAGTGGGGTGCCTGGCGCACGGACCCTGGAGGGTCTGGGAGGGCGGTGCTGCACAGAGCGGGGAGGGGGGGGAGGTAGGGTGCTTGGGGCATGAGCCCTGGGTTGTATGAGAGGGGGGGGAGGCAGGGAGCTCGGGGCATGAGCCCTGGGTTGTGTGGCTCTGGGGCTCTGGCCCTCGATTGGCTGGGCCTGAACCGAGACCCCAAAAAGAGCCGTGGTTAACGGATGAGCGCAGCGTGGGCTTGGCGGAGGTCGTGGGCGTTGGAGCGGATGTACGTGTGGTAAGCGGACGACGACCAGCGACCGAGAATCTGTATGATGTGCTCGGGGATACCTTGCCGGGACGCTGAGGACGCCGCACCTATACGGAACGAGTGGCCGGAAAAGTGCTCGGCTGCGTAGCCGGCCTTGGCTAGGATTTGGCGAAGGTGGCGATGGAACCAGGACCGGGTGATCACGGTGCAGGTTTCGGAAATGAATAGTGGGTCGGAAGGTGAAGCGTTTTGGGACCGGCGGGTGTGAAGGTGGCGCACGAGAGGCTCGTAGGGACTGAGGGGTGAATTTAGCTTGAAAAGGTAAATGGGAGTCGATGCTCCGAATTGGTCTGTTTTACTGTGCCTGAGCGTGTAGATCAGGGTAGAATGGTCTAGGATTGTGAGGTCGGCGAGGCAAGGGTGGCGAGCCGGATCGAATCTGGTATTGGGAGCGGTGAACTCAGAGCACCTGAGGAACCCGTAAAAGGCCAGGAGGAAGACCGATTCGAGTGTGGAGTCGGTGAACGGATTGGCATGGCCGGAACGGAGTACCGTGATACAATCGGCGAGAATTGGTGAGGTGAGGGGTTGGCGGCTAGGAGGATGGCGTGGCTCGTACCGTCTAATGCCTTTAAGAAGCAGAGAGACGTGGGGATGTGAATGGAAGGGGTGAGGAGCGCCGGTGAGTAGTTTTGTTACGAAGTTAATACCGGCGAGGTAGGCACGGATGGTGGACCAGGGCATAGACCGGGAAGTGTGACAGTGGCTGATGTAGGAGGCGAGGGTGGCTAGGTCTAGGGACGGGAAAGGTAGTGCATAGGTGGAGTGGAATAATTGGAAATTTTTCCAGGCGGTCCAGTAGGAGGACAGGGTGGACGGGGCGAGTGACAGGAGAATGGTTTGTTGGGCGTGGAGTATGAGGTGGCGGAGAGGGTGGTCTATGGGAAGGTCATGTGAGAAAACGGAGGTGCCGGAATGGGGTGGATGTCCGCGTCTGGAGCCAGTAGCCTGAATTTCTGGAAGAGAAAACGAGAAAGTGAGTCAGCTATGGCATTGAGGTGACCGGGAATATGGGCAGCACGGATAATGAAATTGTGAGTGACCGTGAGCCAGGTGAGCCGTCTGAGGAGGGACATGATGGGGAGTGAGGAGGAACGGCCTTTGTTAATAATATCTACGGTGGCTTGGCTGTCTGAGTGGATGAGAACGGAGCGGCTGGTCCATTCTGAACCCCAAAGGGAAGCCGCTACGACGATGGGATAGAGCTCGTACATAGCGGAGGAATGGTGGGGGTCGCACTGGGAATCTAGCATCTCCTTTGGCCATTCGTCCGCGAACCAGCGCCCACGGTAATAGCCTCCGTAGCCTACAGAGGGTGCGGCATCAGTGAATAACTGGAGGTCCTCTGGTGAGGAGTGAAAGTTATCGTAGAAAAAACTAATGCCGTTCCAGTTTTGGAGGAGGACTCGCCAGAGCCTGAGCTCCATTCTGCACTCTTGTGAGAGTGAGACCTGGTGGTGGAGGGATGGGACGGAGGAGGCTAGTGAGAGGAGGTGGGAGATGAACGAACGGCCTTGGGGAATAATGCGGGTTGCGAAATTGAGGTGGCCTAGGAGTTGGAGTAGTTGCTGTTTTGTGCAGGAGGTGGTGTCTGAGAAGTTTGCCACGATTAGGGTGATTCTGTCCAATTTTTCCTGGGGAAGGGAGGCCTGGAAGGCGAGAGTGTCTAGTTTAATTCCTAGGAATTCAACGCTAGTGGCAGGGCCTTCTGTCTTGTCTTCGGCGAGGGGAACACCGAGAGCTGTGAAGGCTGCTTTCAGACAAGACAGACTGTGTGCGGGGGGGGATGATGGGGGGTCAATAGTGAGGAAGTCGTCTAGCAGGTGGACGAGGGAGGGGATGCGGTAGTTGTTTAATAAAATCCAGCATAACAGTTCTGACAGGTTATCGAACAGCTTGGGGCTGCTTTTGCATCCGAAAGTTAGGCGGACTGCAAAATAGTATTGGCCTTTCCAGCAGACTCCGAACCAGCGCCAGGAGTCTGGATGGAGGGGGAGGACCTTGAAGGCCGAGGTGATGTCGGCTTTGGCCAGCCAGGCACCGCGGCCGGCTAGGCGAATGAGGGATATGGCGTGGGCCACTGTAGAATAATGGAGGGAATAGTCGGAGCTGGGGATGAGACTGTTAATGCTAGGATTTGTGGAACCGTGGGGGGAAGACAGGTCTATGATGAGGCGTTTTTTGCCGGAGTATTTGCGGGTGGCTATTCCGACGGGGCTGATGCGGAATTTGGTGAAGGGGGGAGAGGGAAATGGGCCTATCATGAAACCTTGCTGGACTTCCTTGGTGATTAGGGTATCGACGGTGTCTGGGTCTGTCAGGGCGGATTGGAGGTTATTGCAGGTGAGATTTGTGTCTGGGGGTGTGACAAGGCCCGGGGAGAAGCCGTGGTTGAGGCCGTCTAGGAAAAATCGGACAAAATCGGGGTCTGGGTGTGAAGTTAGCTCTGAAGCTAGGGCTGGGATGTTGATAGGGGTGGCTAGGTGCTTTACTAGTCAACTGCTTGAGGGTTTGGTGGGGTTGTGGGGGCATGCGACACGGGAGTGGGCTCCGGAGCAAAAAGAGCATACGTGCAACAATTTACAAGCGGACGAGTTACAGCCCTTGTCATTGAAATTATTGCACAGCATTTTTTGCCCAACAAATAGGATAATAATAATAATAATAAAACTTTATTTGTATAGCACCTTTCATGACATGAAATGCAGCTCAAAGTGCTTTACAGAGCATAAAATGAAGCACACGTGCTTAACAGAGAAAAAGTAAAATAGAAATAAAAAATACATAAAAAAGAGATAAGTAAAATGATTACAATAAAGCAAGAAAAAATAAAAGCATAGAACATTGAAGAACAATTTCAGAGCCGTGCGGACGTCAATAGCAGCATAGGGATTAAAAAATTTAGCTAAAAGCAAGAGTAAAGAAATAGGTCTTGAGCTGTGCTTTAAAGCTATCCACCGAGGCTGCCTGTCTTAGGTGTAGTGGTAGTTTATTCCAAGCTGTCGGTCCATAGAAGCAGAAAGCTGCTTCACCATATTTTTTATATGTCATTGTTGGCACCTCAAGTAGGTCTGCACTAGAGGACCTGAGTGGGCGGGTTGGAACATATCTATGCAGGCAGTTATAGAGGTACGAAGGTGCCAGACCATTTAGAGCTTTATAAACAAGTAAAAGAATTTTAAAATCAATCCTAAAAACAACCGGGAGCCAGTGTAGCGACGCTAAAACTGGAGTAATATGTTCTCTTATCTTAGTTTTTGTTAAAACTCTGGCTGCTGCATTTTGAACAAGTTGTAATCTGTCAGTTGTTTTCTTTGGCAGACCAGAGAGAAGTGCGTTGCAGTAATCAAGCCGAGAGAAAACAAAAGCGTGGATCAGCGTTTTTGCATCGTTCAGCGACAGATAGGCTCTAATTCGCGCAATATTTCTAAGGTGAAAGAAGGCAATCTTCGTGACATGATTAATGTGTGTATTAAAATTTAATTCAGCATCAATGATCACCCCCAGGTTCTTAACAGAGGTGTTATTTTCTTTAGCCAGGTTACCAAGTCTATTTATTATTGATTCTCTCTGGGCAGTAGAACCTATTATGAGAACTTCTGTCTTGTCCTCATTTAGCTTGAGAAAGTTCTCACTCATCCAGCATTTTATGCTGGACACGCACGTCAGCAATGGGTCTAGAGCACAGGGGTCGTCCGTAGCCACCGAAAGGTACAACTGGGTGTCATCAGCATAGAAATGGAAATTCACACCGTGAGCGGAAATAAGTTCTCCCAGCGGCAGTATATAGAGGGAGAATAATAAAGGACCAAGAATCGAGCCCTGTGGAATACCAGAGCAGATGTTGTGTTTGTTTGACTCGAAGTCAGCTAGATTAACAGAGTAGCTTCTGCCTGTCAGATAAGAGCAAAACCAGGACAGAGCTGTACCTGACAGTCCTACCCAGTGTTCGAGACGTTGTATTAGAATTGTATGGTCAATTGTGTCAAAAGCCGCCGATTGGTCCAGCAGTAGGAGAACGGACACATCTTTGTTATCAGCAGCCACCCTAAGATCATTAATAACTTTTAAAAGTGCAGTTTCTGTGCTGTGTCCTTTCCTGAAGCCGGATTGGAATTTGTTGTGCACCTTATTGTTCTGCATTGATGGGGCGGCCTCGACGATCCCTATCCTGGGAGGAGGCTGGGAGTGCGGTGGGGCGTTGGGATACGGGCTTAGCTTGGCGGGCCATGAGCTGTGGGAGTTGTGTATGGGTTTGGGGTACCTGATAGGAAGAAGGCCGGGTGAAAGTGGTGGAGGTTGAGGGGCGGGAGGTGGCGAGGACGCAGGCTGAGGTGGGGTGGGCCGGGCAACTGCACAGGTCGCAAGCGACGACGGTTCTGCCGGCAAAGAGCCGGCAGTACAGCTCGGAGTCCAGTGCCCCCCAGTGGGTCAGCTGGTTCGACTGCTGGAGTCGGGCTGCCGCCGTCGCTGCGAACTGCCTGTGATAGTGATAGAAAAGGGGCCCGGAGAAACGGATAGCTAGGTCCATGATTATTTGCAAATAATCATCCAGCTCCTGCCTGCGGTAGGGGAAAACGGAACAAATGACATTCCGGTAGAGTGAAAAAGCCAGGACGAATTCTGTGGGGGAGAGAATAGTGGGGTTAGTGGCTGAGTTGAGATCGCGGAGGGTGATGGACACCCCTCCGCAATCTACGGTCCTGGCCTGGTGGGAGAAAGCAGAGGGTTTGATTAAAGCAGCTAGGTCCACGTCCGTACCCTGGAGAATCTGGATGCGGAGTGCGTTTGACACCGGCATCGGGTTGGCGGAGATGGCCGACGGAGGTACGGGAGCGGGCAGGGCTGTGGAGAGGGAAAAAGCAAATTGAGGTATGGGTGTGTGGACGTGGGCCTGGGCTACTGGTAGGTAGTTCAGGGGGACAGTTTGTAGCTGTGGGTTGAAGTAAGTGGCCTGGTTGGCCGTGGCAAGGGAGTGAAGAATGGATGGTAGGGCCTGGGTTTGGGGAAAAGTGGGCTGATTAGCTGTGGGGGGGAGGGGGGCAGTTAAAGCCTGTTGGAAGTGAGTAGGCTGATTAAACATGGTGGGGGGAGGGGGAACAGTTTGGGCCTGGGTGTGGGAAAAAGTGAGCTGATTAGCTGTGGAGGGAGGGAGGACAGATTGGCTTTGGGAAAAAGTGAGCTGATTAGCTGTGGAGGGAGGGAGGACAGATTGGCTTTGGGTCGTTAGACCCGTGGCCTGATTGCGGGGGGGAGGGGGGGGTGTTTGTGTGTGGCCGAGAATAATGGAAGATTGGACGGGGGTTTGGGTTTGTACAGTCCCCTGTGCATACAAGTTAAGTAAGTGCAGCAGTGGGTTGGGATACGTGGATGGGGAAGAGTGAACAGTGGTTGCAGAGACATTAGTAGTGACAGCGGGGGAAATGGCGGGGGAAGCGACGTGGCGAGTTTTACGAGAAGCTTTCCTGGGGGGTGGGCGGGACGGGGATTCCCCGGGGATTCCCTCTGACACGCCTGTCGGTCCCGCGTCATCAACGTGCGACGGACCGGGCATGGAGGGATCTCGCATAGCATTACAGTATAGATCAAACAGAGTGGCTTTAACTGCAGCACGGGGAAAAGTTACGTTTAAACTAGTCAGGGCGTTCTGTAAGCCACGTATGGTCCAATCATTAATGGCAAAGGAGGGAGTGACTGACCTGGCCGATAGCACGGAGGTGACAGAACGGCTCCTGGTGTACGGGCCGGTGGCGGAGGCAGCGGAGGGGCGGTGAGTAGAACGCGCCGGTGATAAGTGATGGCTCCGTGCGGGGGTGTTCCTTGGCCCGTGGTGAAGTTCCGCGGGGGTGGGGGTGAGGGAAGGTGGCGGCGTAGTGGTGGTGGAAGTGGAGGTTCTGGTGGCCGCGGTGGTGGTGATGGCGGTGGCGGTGGCTCGCTGCCTGTTCAGAACCAGTCTGAGGTCCGCGGTCGGCGGGATCTCGTCCTCAGACGCGAGCAGGTCCATTGGTTCGTCGTTTTCCATTTTTAGCGGATGGAAGTCGAGAAATAGCGATGGTTTTGTGTCGATGAAGACAAACTTTGTCGAAGACAAAAGGGTTTTTTAGTACGAGGTACTAGTTGCGTGGGTTTCGCGCAATGCGAGAACTGAGCATGAAATGCTGCTGGCACGGCCAGGTTTAAATACGGCGCTTGATTGGCTTGGTAGGAGGAGATAAGGGAGGAGTTGTTATCAGTGGGATTTGAGGCAGGTGAGGTAGGGAGGAGAAGGTAGGTTAGATTAGAAGTGATGGAGAAGGGAGGAGATGGTTATCCTGTGTGGTCTGTTCTCCTGAACTTCCGTTGTTCCAACAGCATATAAACAGCTTGAAGTGACATACTTTCATTTGTCTTTGGGTACTCATTGTCATGAGAAACCATTTCCCATTCTTTCCCATTTCCTCTATTCTTTATCACGTGCGTGTGTGTGTACCTGAAACTAATCTGTGTACATGGAGCTTTGTATTGGGTATTGCGGGTAAGCCATTATCTATACATACATTTTAGAACTGCAGCCAGCTGTATTTATTTGTTTGTCAGACACAACCAAATGCAGCACTCCAATTGGCTAGGACTGATCACGTGGCACACGGAGTTCTTAACCGGAAGTGCGTCCGGCGGTCAAATATGTCCGACCGGAAACGTGCTGCGGCACAATAGTTCCGCCACAATAGTTCCCCCCCCCCCCCCCCATTTTTTTTTTATTATTTTTTATTTATTCTTTTTTTAACTTTTTTTTTCTTTAATTTTTTTTTTTTTTTTTTTAACTTTTTTTGAAAAAAAAAGTTTTTTAGTAAAGAAGCGGGCGTGGACTCTAGATGTGCTCTAGTTTTGTACATTTTAACAGACTGAATATTTTCTTAAAGTCTAACTAATCTCTGAATGTTTCTACCTTTGAAGGTCTGGGCGTCAGCCAGGGCAGTTTAGGTGAGTCTCTACAGGTTATGGTGATTAGGTGATTAAATGGAATGTTTAAATATACAATATTAGATTTTAATAGGGCTTTTACCACCATTAAATATCTACATCAACACAGATTTGTTGCACGCTTACATGCAAGCCACACACACACACACACACACACACACACACACACACACAACCCCCCGCCCAAAGGTCCACAATGAAAACAAACATGGCTTTTTTGTGCCTTTTGAGATAATAAGTGCATCAAATTGTTGTTGCATCAAACAATCAGACAAACTTGTGCCACGTTTCCATGTTTCAGCCTCTTCGTCCATGCTGGGATGTTACTTCACCAACTGGGCCCAATACAGACCTGGACATGGGAAGTTTTTACCTGCCAACATCGATCCCAACCTCTGCACCCACCTGTTCTATGCCTTTGCTGTGATAAATGATGCCAATGAGCTGGTAACCTTTGAATGGAATGATGAGACACTCTATAAGTCCTTTAACGGACTTAAAGACAGGTTGGTCTTTTGCTCCACACAATTAATTTGCACAGTTAAAAATGTACAATAAAAATAAAGATAAAAAACAAAACTCCTAATGCTTGAGACCTTGATGATAATTTGAAAGATTAGACCTATAATCAGTGGTGGAATTCAAAATGTACTTGCAGAATAGCAGATCTGCAAGATCACAACGCATCGCAATGTGACACAATGTGAGCTTGTAGATCGGCATTTTCAAATAGCCTAGGTATAAAATAGGGCTAAAGTGGATTCATGTATGTTTTATAATATAATCATTTATATCTGTGAAGTAACTAGTAACTAAAGTTTTCAAATTATTGTAGTGGAGTAAAGGTACAATATTTGGATCCGAGATGTAGTGGAGTAGAAGTAAAAGTATTGGAAATTGGAAATACTCAAGTAAACTACAAATACCTCAAAATTCTACCAAAGTACTTAAGTAAATGTACTTTTCACCAATGCCTATAATGTCACTTTAAGTAGGGTTAAAGAGAGGTTGGTCCTTTGCTCCCACCATATGGAATGCGGAACATGTCAGTCATGAATTGCTATTGATTGATTGATTGAATACTTTACTAAAGGTTTGCATAGGAAAATGTATAGGACAGTACAGTTCATTGGTATACGGTCAACTAAAAGGATAAACACCATGTAAGTGCAGTTTGTCGGTTCCAAACAAACCTCCTAAACAAACCCACTAATGTACCTAGAGTCCTAGACACAGGCATAAAGCACACAATGAATGTGTCAGGAACCATGTACTTTATTGTGTAGTATTGTTATGAGTGTTTCCTGTTTGCTGTAGTTGTTGCAATCTGTCTTGTCTCACCAGTATGTCATTGTAATCATAGTTCACCTGTGTCTTGTTCAGTCCTAGCCAATCATGTGTTAATTGTCCTTGTTGCTCACCTGTGTCCTGTTAGTCAGTCTATTTAAACCCCTCAGTTCCATGTGTCCCTTGCTAGGTCTTAGATGTTGTTATGGGTGTTGTTATGTCGCAGTCCTGTTTTGTTCCATGTAGTTTGAAGAATAAATCATTATATAATTGACCTGCCCTGCTCCTGCCTGTGTGTTCTGCTACTGGGTCCTACAATCCTGCCTCTCACCGTGACAGTAAGACCTAGCCAATATGGACCCAGCAGAACTCCAGGAGATTGACGACGACCTGCTGGCAATTCACAGTTATGTAGATGCAGTTAAGAACACCACATGTGTTTTACAGCAGGAGACAGCTCTTAGGTCTGCCCTCAAAGAACTCTTTAATTTCATGAAGAGGAGACCAAACCTAGTCAGTCTGGTGGAGGAAACGGCAAGGCAACTGACCACCATGTTAAAGTCCTTGCTGTAACAACCACCCTTTGCCTGCTGAGCCTGCTTCCCAGCCTGTGTTCCAGCCTAATGGCCTCCAGTTGGCTTGTGAGCAGCCTACTCCAGTGGTTCGGCTTGGGTTGGTGAGCCTGGAACCCACCTGTCCGGACCCTGTGCTCCCTCATCCTGTCTCTCTTGAGGTCACCCGGAGAAGACGCGGACGCCCCCTCGTCACCAGCGTGTCCAGGAGCCCTCACTGTCGCCCAGCACCTCCGAGGCCCCACCGCTGCAGCTCTCGTCTGAGGCCCCACCGCTGCAGCTCTCGTCTGAGGCCCCACCGCTGCAGCTCGAGGCCCCACCGCTGCAGCTCTCGTCTGAGGCCCCACCGCTGCAGCTCGAGGCCCCACCGCTGCAGCTCTCGTCTGAGGCCCCGCCGCTGCAGCTCTCGTCTGAGGCCCCGCCGCTGCAGCTCTCGTCTCAGGCCCTGCCGCTGCAGCTCTCGTCTCAGGCCCCGCCGCTGCAGCTCTCGTCTGAGGCCCCGCAGCTGCAGCTCTCGTCTGAGGCCCCGCCGCTGCAGCTCGCCTCCACGCCGCTGCAGCTAGCCTCCGAGGCCAAGCCGCTGCAGCTCGCCTCCACGCCGCTGCAGCTCGCCTCCGAGGCCACGCCGCTGCAGCTCGCCTCCGAGGCCCTGCCGCTGCAGCTCTTGTCTGAGGCCCCGCCGCTGCAGCTCGCCTCCGAACCGCTGCAGCTCGCCTGTGAGCCCACGCCGCTGCAGCTCGCCTCCACTGAGGCCACGCCACCGCAGCCCGCCTCCACTGAGGCCATGGTGCAGCTCGCCTCCACGGAGCTTACTGCTCCACCTGAACCCTCTTCCGCCATTCCCAACCTGCCTGAACAGTCTCCTGAACCCTTGTCAACTTTCCCAGCTGACACCCCTTCTGACCATTCCGAACATTGTGACCCTCAGTTTCCCCAGACTGGTACCTTTCCCCGGCCCCCCCTGTTCAGTTTTGGAGCATCCTCTCCACTAGAGTTCTCAACGGGCCTGAAATTTAAGGCCCGGCCCTAACTGGGCCCTAGCTGGGTAGGGCCTCGGGCCCTACCCAGCATGGTTCCTGACACATAAAACTAGTTAGCATACATTTTAGGCCCTACCCGGCCCGAAAACCTTCGGGTCGGGTCGGGTATTGTCGGGTCTATCATATAATAATAGTAATAAAATAATAAAAACAAATATTACATTTTTTCATTGAGCCCGAGCCCTACCCGGCCCGACTAATTAGCATACATTTTAGGCCCTACCCTACCCTAAATGTCGGTCGGGTTCGGGTATGGTCGGGTTCGGGCAGAATTTGAGAACTCTACTCTCCACTAACCAGTCTTTTGGCCACTCTACCTGTCTGCTTGTCCGCCTGTCTCCCAGTTTGTATGTATGCATGTCTGTCTGCCAGTTTGCTTGTGCGTTTGTCTTCTCCTCAGTCCCCTAATCCCCTGTTTAACAAACCACCTGTTATGTCAGACTGCCTGCTTGTCTGCCTGTCTGTCTGTCTGTCTGTCTGTCAGTTAGTTTGTTTGTCTCTCAGTTTGTCTCACCTTGTCCCTGTCTGCTTGTCTTTGTGTTTGCCTGCATGTTTGTCTGTGTGTCTGTCTGTCAGTTAGTCTGTTAGTTTGTGTGTTTAGCTTTTTGTCTTGCCCTGCCCAAAACCAGTCAAATGTTTTTTGTCCTGAATTGTATTTGCCATTCCAGTTTTTGGTGCTAAGCCCCTCCTTTCCAACCACCCTCCACCCACCCTGCTAAGTGTTCTGTAAACTTATTTTATTGGTTCTTGCCAATATTTGTTAACAAATATGTCTTCAGAGAATGTTGTCCCTGCTAAGTGTTCTGACAATGTTTTTGGGATGTCTGGAATCCATCCCTTAAAGGGGGGGTACTGTCAGGAACCATGTACTTTATTGTGTAGTATTGTTATGAGTGTTTCCTGTTTGCTGTAGTTGTTGCAATCTGTCTTGTCTCACCAGTATGTCATTGTAATCATAGTTCACCTGTGTCTTGTTCAGTCCTAGCCAATCATGTGTTAATTGTCCTTGTTGCTCACCTGTGTCCTGTTAGTCAGTCTATTTAAACCCCTCAGTTCCATGTGTCCCTTGCTAGGTCTTAGATGTTGTTATGGGTGTTATGTCGCAGTCCTGTTTTGTTCCATGTAGTTTGAAGAATAAATCATTATATAATTGACCTGCTCTGCTCCTGCCTGTGTGTTCTGCTACTGGGTCCTACAATCCTGCCTCTCACCGTGACAGAATGTCCACACAGCTACTTGAAGTTTTGTCTTGCATGTTTACTTCACCAATATAAAGTGCATATAGGGTGTGCCAATTGTAGTCCTAGAGCGGCCATATTTTGGGTCAAACACAGCCTTACACAGGTGTTCTGATTGGAGTCGTAGTATTAGTTCTATGCCAATCAAACAATTGAAACGCCACTCTAGGACTACAATTGCGTCACCGTTGGCACACCCTATAGGCCTACAGACAGGTTTTCAGGTTCTGGCATAGTTCTCTCCACTGTGGCTCTGGCATTGGTAAAAAAAAAAAACATTTGTCCACTCAGGTGCATGCCTTCCCTCATTACCTGGGCTGGGTCTACTTAAGCCTTTGCTGCCTGTCACTCAATTAGGCCTGGGAGAGGCGTGCCCTTGGAGCCCAAATCAGCTAATAAATCACTTATCTTCCCAAACTTAACTAATAAAGCCAAATAATACAAAATAACGATAACCACAACTATAATAACAAAATAATAACAGTAAACTAACATACAAAATCTTCTACACACCACAAGAAATGGGCTTGTTTAAATTGGGGTCCCTTTTTTCTCAATTCATACAACGTTAAATGACAAATGACAAATAACACTGTAGGCTACTATGCAAAAAAATAGCATCAGTCAGAAAACTAAATAAAATCAATTGTATTTACAGTAAAAAGGTCAGGGGGGTCAAAGGATAGGCTTTGTCTTTTTACCAGTTTCGAGTTGCAGCCGCCTGTAAGTGACTTTTCAGAGAGGTTTTAAAGGAGGGTAGGGATGTACACAGTTTTAAGGCCATCGGTTGGGCATTCCACATTTTTGCAGGCATAGCAGGAGAACAAATTTGACCCTTTGTTTGAGCCAAATCTGTGTTGGACCTGATTTGTGGAGCTGCCTCTGATGTTGCAATTGTGAACATCCTTGATATTTTGTAAGTATTTTGTCAGGTACATTTTAGTGGTGTCATGTATCTTGTACACCAGGCCCATTGCAAGATGCTGTACTCTGTCAGCTAATGAGTCGCTGCGATACCATACAGTATGTGGACTTAATAGTCAAAAATGGGTTGAATGAGTGCTCTTGCTAGAGTCTTCAAAGTGTTCTTACTGACCAGCGGGCGATCCAGTGCAAAAAAAACAAGTTATTTGGTAGATTACCTTTGAAGTCATTTGGGCACTGGAATGATTTGCCTCTAGGATGCAACCCTAGGGAAGATAACCATTGCTGCTGTATTTTCTCATAGGAATCCTAATCTCAAAACACTGTTGTCGGTTGGTGGATACAATTTTGGCTCCGAAAAGTGAGACACTTGATTGATATAATATGCTCCACATACGTCAGTCATGATGACATACTCTATCGACAACCTTACAACCTTAATGCATCCATGTATTCATGTTTCAGATTCAGCAGAATGGTGTCAACTCCGGGCAACAGAAATACGTTCATCAGGTCCTCCATCGCTCTGCTGACAAAACATGGATTTGACGGTCTAGACCTGAACTGGGAATATCCAGGATCACAAGGAAGCCCTGCTAGGGACAAGCAGAGGTTCACCTTGTTGTGCAAGGTCAGATCCATAGTTCACTTCAGCCACTGTCAGGAACGTACAGAGCACACGTCTTATTTTTACAGCGTAAAGACAATTTTCACAATCGGTTAGTGTGATCAATATGTGTTTGTGGCCATTGATCAACTAAGTGGTTAATCCATATGATTTTGTTTGTCATGTTTTTTTAACAGAATGTTTTTGTTTTAATTAAAGTATTTACTCTGAAATATTTATGCATCTGTCACTAGCAGGGTAGGAATTTCATGGAGGCCATGAAGGCCATGGCCGTCGTCGCCCCCCCAGTTTGGCCTTGTGCCCCTCAAACCAATGGCATGACCTGAGGCCACAGTGGCCTTAATGCCCCAGCGGACTGTACCACTTTCTCCTCTGTCTCTTTCTTGTCATGTAGACACCAGTGTCTTTTGTTGAGATTATGAAATCATAACTCCCCCGAGTCCCCATCTTTAAACCAATCCAGTGACTTTGATTGGTGCTGGGCTGAGCATGGATCAGATTGTAAATACCATAATTTATCCATATCACTACAGATTAGGTTATCATCCCTAACCCTTAAATTCAACAAATTCTTTCAATGGACTAAATCTCGTTTTATTTGATGGCCTTCCTGCCCTGGCATTTGGCCTTTGTGCCCTAAAGAAATGGACAACACCAAAGGCCAAGTGGCCTTGCCCCTAAAATGACGAAATTCCAGTCCTGGTCACTAGGCTTGTTTCATGTATAACACAGTGTTCCAGGCCTGGTCACTAGGCTTGTTTCATGTATAACACAGTGTTCCAGGCCTGGTCACTAGGCTTGTTTCATGTATAACACAGTGTTCCAGGCCTGGTCACTAGGCTTGTTTCATGTATAACACAGTGTTCCAGGCCTGGTCACTAGGCTTGTTTCATGTATAACACAGTGTTCCAGGCCTGGTCACTAGGCTTGTTTCATGTATAACACAGTGTCTGTACAACTTATATAGGAACTGCGACAGGCCTATGAGACGGAGGGAGCAGCCACTGGTCGCCCCAGACTCATGCTTACTGCTGCAGTTGCAGCTGGGAAACCAACCATCGATGCTGGTTATGAAATAGCAGAGATTTCTAGGTATGTATGAGACGACTTAAAAAGATTCGATGGCTAAGTCTGGACGTGGGTGAACCGACATCTTACTTCCGTTTCCTCAGGTACCTGGACATGATCAACGTGATGACTTATGACTTCCATGGCTCCTGGGAGCAAGTCACGGGCCATAACAGTCCTGTAGCAACTCATAATGTAATAACTGCTCATAATGTAATAAGGGCTCATAATGTAATAAGAAAAATGTAATAAAAACTCATAATGTAATAATCAGCTCATAATGTAATAAAAAAACGAGCGCATAACGTAATAATGGATTTTTCAATAATGTAATAATGTAATAATGTGTTACATTAAGAACCTCCACATAGGAGGCTCATAATGTAATACAACTTCATAATGTAATAATGTATTTTTTTATTACATTATGAGCTGATTATTACATTATGAGCTTTTATTACGTTTTAATTATTACATTATGCACTTGTTTTTTATTACATTATGAGCTGATTATTACATTATGAGTTTTTATTACATGTTTTTATTACATTATGAGCCCTTATTACATTATGAGTTGCTACACACCGCGTGTTTCCTAAACCCACCAGGCTTGAGTTAAGACCCGCCTCGTGGAAACGCCAGAACTTCCAGGAGTGGCTGAAATCCTTGCCGGACACATGGAGGGTGGATAAAGTCAGACCTAGTAAAGGCATGAAGACAATCTTAAAACTTGTACTGAGAAAAGCCTGCATTTGCACAATGCACAGCTATTAATTTGTCACTACAGTGCTAAAATTAACGTGCTAAAAAAATTAATAATAAATTGAAACTTACACTTACTTTGTACTGTGCTTAAAAAAGGGAAAACTTTGTAACTTTGCTAAAGAGAAAAACATACTGAGAAAGCTATTAATTTGTCACTACTGTGCTCAAAATAAAAACTCTTACTGATTATCAGTTAAATTGTTCTAGTTTGGATATGGCTTTGGACGTATTCTGCGTGTGTTATTGTAATGGATCAGTAGGTAGTAGGTACAGTAATGCTTTGCACTAAGTCTGACATTCATATGCACTTTCATACTTAAGATTATTCATTGAGAGGGGCGTTTCCACGAGGCGGGTCTTAACTCAATCCTGGTGGGTTTAGGAAACACGCCTACACACCCTGCCAACTTTGTTGATGAAGAATGGAGCAACTATCTGCTAAACATGCAGCAAATGAATACATATGGGGATCATTTAGCTGTACCAGGAGCATCCACAATGTTCAACATACAGTTCGTGATTGTATCGACACTGGGTGTTGATGCAACATCGATAATATTTCCCATGTGGTCAGTATGACGACAGTCTGCCATTGCTAGTTCTGCGCCACTTTGCCGAAGGTCATGGGGACAATTATGTAAGCCTTGATGGACCAGTCACACACTTGATTCAAAGAGCGCACCTCTTCGATCTGTCCAGACTTAGGGCCAGAGTGAGGTACCGGGTCAGGGCCAGAGTGAGGGCAGAGCAGGGCAGGAGATAGGAACGGATAATGTCATTATGAGACACACGCACCACCTCTCACTTCAAACTTGGTTTGATTTGTTTCCCCCTTTTCCACCAGCATACAGTATCAGGTACGACAGGTAGCTACAATTTTGACAGTAACTACAAGCCCTGGCTTCTCTATCCCACAAAAACATCAAATCAAACAGGTAGCCACATGTATCACAGTCAAGCTCAAATTATAAATAACAATAGTGTAGAATATGCCCAAAGATGGTGTATGAAACAACAGAGACGTCCATACATTAGCATAATGACTTAATAGTAGGATGACCATATTTTCAGCCGCTCAAACCGGGACGCAAACCACTGTTGCCTAAAACCGAGACCCTAAAAGCAATGTGCACGTTATCGCGCACGTGCGTGCCCATTCTCTAACATTCGTGCAAGCGCACAGGTAGTGAGCAAACAGGTAGTGAGTGATTGACAAACAGCCTCAGCGTTGAATTCAGACGCGTAATGAATTTGTACATGTTTTCTGATTGGTTAGTTGAGCATATTTTCGTGAAAAGAACATGATAAATGTCTATGCAACCACTAAAAACAGATATTATTGGCACAATTTTGTAGTGAATGTTGAAAAGCGGGAAATATTAGTGATATTTATTTGAGATATTTGTCCGGACACCGGGACACGCAGTTTGAAAACGAACAGTCCCGGCCAAACCGGGACTTCTGGTCACCCTACTTAATAGTGTGGTCTCAGTTGTTATATGAGATACATGAAGGTTTCCTGTGCAAATAAGCTGAAAAGCTTACTAGGATCTCCCTTTAGTTGACCTTGTACCAGTGAACTGCACTGTCATGAACCTTTTCCTATGCAAATTTCTAATAAAGTCTTCAATCAATCAATCAATCAATCAATCAATCAATCAATCAATCAATCAGGGATAGATAGCACCTTAACTCTGCAGCCGCACTGAGGCACTCCAACACAATAGTGCACCAGTTCTTTTAGAGTTGTGTATACTAGTATCCACCTAACGTTTCTTCAAAACCCTTAAGTGTAACCAGTCATTACAGACAGCGACGTTAGCTTAGCTTAACTTAGCTTCAGCACGTCAAGCCCGAGTGAGGGACAGAGTCAGGGCCAGAATGAGGTACCGAGTCAGGGCCAGAGTGAGGGCTAGACTTAGGGCCAGAGTGAGGGACAGATTGAAGTGGTGCGCTCTCCTCTGCTTCCTGGACTCTTTGAATCAAGTGTGTGACTGGTCCATCAAGGCTTACATAATGGTCCCCATGACCTTCGGCAAAGTGGCCCAGAACTAGCAATGGCAGACTGTCGTCATACTGACCACATGGGGATATTATCGATGTTGCATCAACACCCAGTGTCGATACAATCACGAACTGTATGTTGAACATTGTGGATGCTCTTTGTACAGCTAAATGATCCCCATATGTATTCATTTGCTGCATGTTTAGCAGATAGTTGCTCCATTCTCCATCAACACAGTTGGCAGGGTGTGTAGCAACTCATAATGTAATAAGGGCTCATAATGTAATAAAAACATGTAATAAAAACTCATAATGTAATAATCAGCTCATAATGTAATAAAAAACAAGCACATAATGTAATAATTAAAATGTAATACAAGCTCATAATGTAATAATCAGCTCATAATGTAATAAAAATACATTATTACATTATGAAGTTTTATTACATTATGAGCCTCCTATGTGGAGGTTCTTAATGTAACACATTATTACATTATTGAAAAATCCATTATTACGTTATGCGCTTGTTTTTTTATTACATTATGAGCTGATTATTACATTATGAGTTTTTATTACATTTTTCTTATTACATTATGAGCCCTTATTACATTATGAGCCGTTATTACATTATGAGTTGCTACAGTCCTCTGTACAAGGGCTCCCAAGACACTGGAGAAAACATTTACTTCAATGCAGTGAGAATTCACCTTTGCTTGCGTTTGTATTCATCTAAATATGAGCCCGCCTTGAGCCGCAGTCCGAAAATGGCTGATCTATACCAGCTGACAAGGCGTTGCATCACGCGGCACGCTTTGAGCTTGTAGAGAGTCAATTTGAACCCTAACCCT
The DNA here is from genome assembly GCF_963921795.1 of Nannobrachium achirus. NCBI lineage: Eukaryota > Metazoa > Chordata > Actinopteri > Myctophiformes > Myctophidae > Nannobrachium > Nannobrachium achirus. The sequence continues at coordinate 92,305 of NW_027664782.1, read as the reverse complement.
TTTCCCTTCCTGTCCAACTCTTTTGCTCCCCGAAGGACTTTGCCATGAAGTATTATCGTGATAATGGAGCGCCTGCGGAGAAGCTCAGCCTGGGGGTTGGAACCTATGGGCGAGCGTTTCGCCTCTCCTCTCAGTCCACTGCTGTTGGGGCCCCTGTCAGCGGTCCTGCCGCTGCCGGGCCCTTCACCAGAGAGGGAGGCTTCTGGTCCTACTATGAGGTAAAGCTTGAGGGTCTTCAATGTTTTCAGGCCAAGGACCCCTTAGTTGAGAGAGAGATGAAGCAGGGACCCCCACAACCTTTTCATAGATTATAATTTAATCGTTTGACAGCACAATCATCAGTGTATTTTGGATTCATGTCAATTTGAAACTTGAGCTTTCACTCTGTACTTAGTCTGCTCTTTTTCCACTCTACACCAAACCTCTTTGCCGAAAACAGCCGATCTACGAGGCGTTGTGAGCTTCTAGATCTGCTATTTTTGGCTAAAGTTCTCAGAATATGGACACTAGGGTTCAAGTGGTTAATATAAGAAAGGAGAAAACAAGTTTCTCACAAAGATTTGGAGGCCCCACTGTAGTAACTCTGAGGACCCCCTAGGCGTCCCAGGGTTACACCCCGGCACTCCGACATGTCTCCTTTCCGACATGTCTCCATTCCAACACTAACCCTATCTCTAACCCTAACCCTAAACTTAACCTCTATGGAAGTGTCGCCACTCCGACAATAAGAAGTCAATTTCGGAGTGGTGACATGTCGGAATGGAGAGCGACACCCGGGTCCCAGACCCCCTGTTGAAGACCCTTGAGGTAAAGAAATGCATGAATAACAGAGCAGATGCAGTCAAACAGCACATTGAACGCAAGGAGCACTGAATGCCTGTCGACATCAGGGACGGATTAACACCCGCGAGGGCCCTGGGCCAATCCTTTTTAGGGCCATCCCACCCCCCACCGTAACGCCCCTTCCCTCCTAGAGTTCTCAACGGGCCTGAAAATTAAGGCCCGGCCCTAACTGAGCCCGACAGGGTCGGCCCGAGGCCCGGCCCGACCCTAACTAGTTTCATCATTTTAAGCCCGAACTAAAAAGCCAGAGTGAAGGAAAATAAACACATTTAAAAACGCCTCCAGGTGGCGCCACGCCGCCACCGCGGTGACCGTACCATGTGTTATTATAGCGAGTAGTAGGCTGAGAGAGTGAGATTAGCCTACCTTTCCACTTTTGGTTCGGCAATGTTAGCATGTTCTCTCATGAAGAAAAGTTTAATCCTTAATCCTCCTCATCTTGTTCACACGGTGCAACGCATGCATCTGTCTGCTCTGCATGTGCCGTCTCTGTCACTCAACTCTCAGTGAGTCTCTCTCTCCTCCACTTTCTTTCGTTTCGTTTCGGACAAATTAGGAGTCGACCTGTTGTAACCCCACCATCGTATAGCTGCTGCTGTCGCTGATTTATGACCCTGGGCCTGGCTGGCCTGGATAAGAGATGCACTGATCTGCAAGTTCTAAACAAGTCAGATCGTGATGCAAAGCAGACTTCAGTGGGTTTGCAGATTGAATGGTGTTTTGGTGCGCAACACCAGCCTGCTATTATTAGCAACATGCTGCCAGCATCGCTGACTGCGGCTCTCTGTCTCTCACTCACTCTACTCTGCCTCGTCTGCTGCCAGTGGTGTGCTGCTCCGAGTGCTCGTACGGTCACATAGTAAATAAGCGAGTGAAACGCCAGTCAGCGCCATGTTCTTTATCTTTATTAAATATGAAGGAAAAAAATGAACTTTTTTTTTTTTCTCTTTTTTTTTTACTGAACCCGAGGCTCGGCCCGACCCGACTAATTAGCATACATTTTGAGCCCGGCCCGGCCCGAAAATGTCGGGTCGGGTCGGGTAGGGTTGGGTTCGGGCCGAAATTGAGAACTCTATTCCCTCCCGAAAACGCACTACCCTGCTCAGATTTTAAGGCATGATGATCATGTGTGGGTCAGGAAAGTACATGTAGACTACAGAGGAGGGGTCCACACATTTGATATTTGATCAATTTATACATTTTATTTTAGTAAATTTACACTTGGTTTGTGTCCAGGAGGAGATTGATTTGGGCCAGTTTGGAGCCCCCCCCCCCCCCCCCCCCCCAACTATTGTGGGGGAAAGTGGCTTATTTAACCAAAAGCTTTGAAAAATGTATTTATGAGGTATAATCTGGATATTCCACAGATTTGCTCATTTCTTCATGGGACCTCTGTCCAGTGGATCTCGGATCAGAAAGTCCCATACGCTTCCAAAGGAAACCAATGGGTTGGGTTTGACAACAAGGCCAGCATTGAGACCAAGGTGATCGATTGTCTGTTTCTACCACTTTTTCTAGTCACATGTTCAAATACTGGATTCTGATTGGCTAAATTCCGGAGGTTATGGCAGAACAACCACCGCAGTTGTGTGAGTACGAGATCAATGCGCCTCAGTGTACATCCGGGGACTTCAGGAGGTAGTCGGAACACCTTTCCCCCAACCAACATATGACGGTCGTAGCGGTCCTATGTTTACTAACGTGCGTACGACGTCGCCGATTTATTTGGATCCAATGCAATCCGCCAACTTTAAAGCCCCTTTTCTCTGAACCTATGCCTTTCTGGAAGCGAACAGCCTCTATTTACGGCCGGAACGGTCCTTCTAACTGACGTTAGCTTAGCTGTATGCTAGACATCTTTCTCTGCATGGAGTTGGCGTCATCTGGTGGTGAGTAGAAGATGTTGTTTGTGGAACTATTTGCTGTCGTCGCGGAAGTTTTATAGGCAATAATGATTGTAACTTAATATCCTTGCAAGTTACAACTATGTGTTTTCTTTCATGTATACGGAAAAAAGTGGTAGAAAAGCTATTTACCACTCGGGGTCGGACATTATGCTCTGATAATGTCCTGTGTGAGGGTGTTATCGGACTCGGCTTCGCCTCGTCCGATCACCCCCTCACACAGGACATTATCAGAGCATAATGTCCTCTCACTCGGGGTAAATTGCTTACTTCTATACGTTCTGTGGTGCAGCAAATTATCTTTACAACTCACAGATCGTGATCCTTCGTGTAGTGTTTTTTGACAGCAAATTTAGATGTAGTTTTAGTCAATCTTTTGAATTAAATTGCATTAGTTTTAGTAATATTTTAGTCATCAGATTATTTTTTTGTTAATCTGGTTTTAGTTGAGTTAATATCAAACAACTTTAGTTGACTAAATCTACAGTTAATTTAGTCCCCTAAAATGTATTTTGGTGGGCCTTGATGGTGTTGTAGTGATTGATTTTACAATTGTTTGCATACTGAAAATATCCGAACTACAAGCTCACAACACGTCGCAGTGAGACTCGTTTTGAGCTTGTAGATCTGCTATTTCCAGAGCGCAACACCCGAGCACTGGATCTCTTCTCCACTAGTCCCTCCCTAACATTTTACTCTAGTTTTTATTTATTGATGAAGTTATCAATACTGTATATTTAGTCTCAGTTTTAGTCCTCATAGTTTAGTTTTTGTATAGTTTTTATTTTGTTTTTGTCAGTGAAAAAAGATAGTCAACGAACATTTTTGACGAAATCAACACTACCTTTGTGACAATTGCAATGCCTTGTGAGTAAATAGTGATGTGTTTGTTCTTCCTCGTTTCCTCAGGCCCGCTACATAAAAGACAATAGGTTTGGGGGAGCGTTTGTATGGGCTCTGGACCTTGATGACTTTGCAGGAGAGTTCTGCAGCCAGGGCAGCTATCCTCTCATCACTCACCTGAAATCTCTTCTCAATTCAGGTAAGTAATTAATAGGGGTGTAACAATATAGTAACTGTATTGAAATATCGTTTTTAACGTAAAAAATCGAAATGAAAACAGCTAAAATCGAATCGTATCGTTTTATTTTGTATAGTATCGAATCGGCAGTGCAAAGAATCGATTGTATCGATACTACCTACTTGTGCATTATATTTAGCATTTTTAAGAAGAAAAATTTAAAAGGAGGGGTTCAATTACTTTTCCTTTCCATATAGCTATACTGGTCTATCGATAAATGTAATCTCTGGGTTCATGTCAAGGTGCAGGTTTGTCAATATACAATGTCCAGGTATTTGCCAGAAAATCATTATTTATATCCATAATAATACATGTTTAAAAACCTGCACCTACACCTTTCACACAATTTAATTTCTTTGCTAAATAGTTACTATATCGATTTTAAATCATTGAATCGTATTGTATCGCCATGAATGAACCAATATCGTCCATGTATCGTATCGTCAACCATGTATCGTGATATGTATCGAATCGCTATTAAAATGTATCGTTACACCCCTAGTAATTAAACATCAAACAATGTCATTCTAAGATGATGATGATGATGATGATGATAATGATGATACACTTAAAGATATCTAGGGTAAGTGATTTCATTTAATTCAAATAATAACAAAATGGGTTGGACTTCAGCCTTATCTCCTGTGATGAGAAAAAAACAGTTTCATTTTTGGTGGAGGACACAGGTTTTCCTCCAATCAGGATAAAGTGGGGCCTTTCTCCAATTATGGGCTTCTTAAGCTGTGACTTCATTTAGTAGTCAGACCCCCCCACTGGTGCCAAGCAGATGTATTGTCAATATGGGCAGTGCTGTGTCCCTCGCTATTTCAACAGATCCGAGACAAAAATAACGACTAAAGTATAATTTTACCACTTTCCTGTCAACAAGAGAAGAAAAATTAGCTTATAGTAAGAAGATTCATGGGCGCTGGTGCCTCGTTGGCACCAGAAGTTCTCCTCTGCCTTGATGTCAGACTTAAGAGGTCCATGGTCGAATGTGGGCAGGCCTTACACAAGGCCCACCCCCCACTTGATCATGATTGGAGGAAGGCCCCCTGGCCCCCTGAATCTACAACCTCACAACGCGACACGTTTTGAGCTTGTAGACCCGATATTTTGGCTCGCATATCATCAAATTCCTAGAATAGGGACGCTACGCTAGGGTTTGTGGAAATGTATCTAAAAATAAAATAACCCTTTTGCAATGTATAGAACATTTAAATTATTATTTCTCCATTGCACTTCCTCCCCCTCCACCTACAACCCCAGGGGTAGAAACACCATCTCCTACCAAAGAGCTTGCTGACACCACTACAAGGGTAGAAACACCATTTCCAACCAAAGGGCCCGCTGACACAAGAGTAGAAACTGCATCTCCAACCAAAGGGCTCGCTGACACAAGGGTAGAAACGGCATCTCCAACCAAGGGGCTCACTGACACAACTACAAAGGGTAGAAACGGCATCTCCAACCAAAGGGCTCACTGACACCACTCCAAGAGTAGAAACGGCATCTCCAACCAAAGGGCTCACTGACACCACTCCAAGGGTAGAAATGCAATCTCCAACCAAAGAGCTCAATGACACAAGAGTAGAAACGCCATCTCCAACCAAAGAGCTCACTGACACAAGAGTAGAAACACCATCTCCAACCAAAGGGCCCGCTGACACAACTACAACTGCAACCAACAAAACAGCGCCTAGTGCTGACTTATGCAGGCAGGGCAGATGGAGTGTATGCCAAGCCTGATACCCCAGGGTCTTATTACAACTGTGGACATGGCATCACTCGCATCCAAAACTGTCCTGTTGGTTTAGTTTTCCGAGACAGTTGCAAGTGTTGCGGCTGGCCTTGATAATGCGAAGCACATCATTGTCATGCATCCTGATAAGCACTTGGAATTGTAGTAGTTGGGGCATTACATTTTATTTGACTCTAATGTATCGCATTGTGAGGCATTGTGAGCTGAAGATTGTGTATTTTCAACGTTTTTGCCTCGTTCTTATATGTCTCATATTTGACAATCTGGCCAATTTCACCAATTTTACTACTTTGATAGTAGTTGATACTCTTTGATGCAATAATTCCCTTTTGCCTTCTTTTTAGGCATTAAGAATGTCCTAAAAGTCCTTAACTTGTCACTTCACTCTGGACCTCCTAATATTTGTTGGGGGGGTTCAGCATTATTTGGACAGAAAAATAAAATATGTGTATCTGTTACAACAGCGCAATTTAGAACAAGAACGCCGTAATTTGGTGCCACAGTGGCACATGGTGAAAAAAAATAAAAGGGTCCAGGTCCATTTTACTAATAGTGTCAAAGATGCCAAAAAAGGGGACAGGGAGGATCATAATGCTATAGAGCCTCTGGCGTGTAAATCCCTAATTCCCTTTAAAACCGCTCTGACTACTACTCAAAACTGGTAACAGAAACAGCCTAACCATACCTCCCCCTGACCCTTCTATTGTAAATATCATTTATTTTGCATTGTATTTTACGACTTTTCTTATATCTTCTGCATAGTACTGTCAAGAGAACAAGAGAATATTACCTATCTGCAAATCTTTCCAGTGACAAAATGGCAATGGCACTCATTTAACCCCACTATGACTAGTGGCCGGGCCGATGGCATTGAACACCGTATATGGGCATAAAGGTCTACCCAACGGGCACTCCAACATGGATCACCATATATGGGCATAAAGATCTGCCCAACGGGCACTCCAACATTACCTGTGATACTCCTAGGTCAAACTAGGGGTTTTCAATTATTCTGAATGCATTGCAAGCATCTGTTTTGCACGGAAAACATTCCTTGGGCTAAAAACTGCCCCACAAGACTATGGTTTAGTGATGAAAAGTGATGAGTCATCACTTTTCACACTTTTGACAAGGAATGTTTTTTTTGTGTGTTTTTTTTTTGCAAAACAAATGCTTGCAATGGATTCAGAATCATGAAAAAACCCTAGTTTTTTATTGTTTTCCCCTGTATAGTAAAGTTAATGGGACACCAACTCTAGCCGCAGATAAAAAAAAAAAAAAAATTTAGTGTCTCAGAAAGGGTTATCATACCAAAATATAATATACAGATATAGAGCTTTTCAAAAATGCATGGTAACCTTTCGGATACCGACATCTCTTATGGCCCATGGACGATAGGTTTCTGCCTGACAGTATTGAACACTCCCCCTTCATACTCTTCATTCACAATGGCTTGAATGAGGACATTTACTGTAAGTTAATGTCATTTGTCTTTTTCTTTTTTTCCTTTATTTATTCAGGGGAGCTCATTGAGAGAAAGCTCTCTTTTTCAAGGACACCCTGATCACATCATAAAAACAACACAAGCAATGAAAAATACAATAGACAATCAAATCAGAAATCAGTTACAGATGCAAGAAGTACATAAACATATACAGTATATAGTTTTTACACAAAACATGTACAATCACTATGTAGTGTGCCCTCAAGGAGCACTTTAAATGTCCCTATTGAGACCAATCGAACCAGTTTCAAAGAGTCCTGAAGTTTATCCCACTTGTGTGGAGCGTAATACTTGAAGGCAGTCTTTCCTTGCTCACTGTTCATAGTTGGACAGGAGTACCTAATAAATACCTGTGAGCGAGTCGCATGTCCAGTGACTTTTGGTTCTACCAACGAGGATAAATACAAAGGAAGTTTACCACAGAAGTTACACAGAACTTATAAATAAATAAAATACAGTGTTGCTCTCTACAAACTGTGAGAGACGGCCAACCTACTTTTTCATATAATAAGCAATGATGGGTACGATAATCATCACCAGTTATAAACCGCAAGGCACTGTGGTAGACATCATCAAGAGGCTTAAGTGTGGAGAGTGAGGCATGCATGTACAGCACATCACCATAATCAAACACCGACATTGTAACAGATTGAACAATAGTCTTTCTACTGGCAAGAGAAAAACATGACCTATTTCTATAGAGGAACCCAATTTGTCCTTTTAGTTTTTTAGTTAGGTGCTCCACATGGACTTTAAATGAGAGCTTGTTGTCTAACCAGATGCCCAGATATGTGTACGACGTAACCTCCTGTCCTGTTTTGTGCTTCATTCATTCATTCATTCATTCATTCATTCATTCATTTATCTATCCATCTTGATGTACTGTAGTAACCTTCAATATGTCTCCCCCTCCTGGAATAGACTTGTCATGCACTGTCCCCACCTGGTTCTATATTGTTTGTAGAAGACTGCCCAAATGATGTGATGTTGCCTAATACCTAACCTATTCTTCAATACTTCATTAAATATCAAAACCAGTGTGAGACACATGGATGTTTTTTTTTTCCATCATAGTCTTCTACGCGTAGGCCTATATTATACTTGAAACATTATAGACAGACAATAGTGTTTTTATGCATTTATTGACAGGATGAATATAAGCATTATGGGACTTACCAAAGAGTGAAACACTCATCGCTTTAAACATGCAAGTCTGTACAAATTCTTCATTTATGATTGAGAAAAGGTCAGCCTTTAAAAAGGATGGGATGTAGGAATTCTGTTCAACAATTGAACAGTAAACACATCATATGTGCTTTGACTGCAAAGCAGCAGGCACTCTGAGCAAAGATCTATACACTAATTAAAGACACTATAATACATGATTAAAACGGGTTGGCAAAGCCAAATATTTAGTTTTGACCTGCTGACGCTCGCGGGTGATTATCTAACCTGCCGACGCTGTTCGACCCAACGGGAGTTCGGCCTACTATGGGGCAGTCCCCGTCAAATGTGCCTGTGGCACATTTTAGATTTTTGATCCCAATTACTGAATGTAAAGTGTCCAAGTTTTCTTTACAATATTTAAAGGCCTCTCCACACCAAAAAGTCTGCAAAGGACTGCAAAGAACTTGCAAAGAACTGCACAGAACTTTGTCTGCCGACTGTATGCCGACTGTACTTACTGTATGCAGTTGTGCGCATGCGGGGAGATATAGCATGAAATACCATTCCAAACCAGGAGGTGGCAGTAGTCTGAAAGGCTATTTTCACTCCATACTTGATCGTCCCTGCATGCCGTCGCTGTCGGAAAATGCTGTTATTAAGCCTATTATTTATATTATTATTTGGATAAAGTAGAAGTGTAGAACAACCTTTAAAACCAATCATAATCATTTAAAATTGTATCATGATCTGACACTTTCACAACATCTTGTTGCTGCTTCAGCGTTCTGCCTCCGTGTGACGTCGCGCATTGAAAATATCAGAGCTACAAGCTCACAACATGTCGGAACTTGAAGCGTTGTGAGCTTGTATGTCTGCTATGCTCGACACGCACCGTCATACGCTGAAGCACACATCCAGCTTTTCACAGCTGAAAGAGGAGGTAATCTAGATAACCAAACTGGACCCAGTTGAAACGTGGATATTATACAATCAAGCACCTTTCTAAGCGTAGCAATTGGGCAACTTCTACATCGCGCTAGGCAGTTCACTCGCGCCCACTTTATTCAGTTATGTGTAGTGTGTTGTCTCGGTGTCCTCTGTGACTGTGTGGAAACAGTATGCCAAACAGATAGCTACCAGCGGATTGTGTGTTGTCTTTTATCCGCTCTCGTTGGCTCATTTCACTGCCGACCGTCAAGGGACCGACTCAACAAAACCGGGCAAGTCCAGTTTCCCAGTTTTCGGTCGATAAGGTTCCCGACCCGCTGCCGAAAACCTGACGATGAGCTCCCGTTCGGCAACCGACGCTATCCACCGCCTTCCGCCGCCGAATCGTCGACGAATCTGTGCGGTTAAAAGTGGCCTTAAGATGACACTGATCTACTTGACATATGGCACATTAGGAGTCCACCAGACCAGTACAGTGGTTCTCAAATGTTTTATTTTACAAATGGACCCGTGGGACCCCTACGGGTCCATTTGGTTCCATTTGTACTCTCCCAGAAAATACAGACCTGTAATGGTCCATTTGGATCACCTTCAAGGAACACTGAAGGTCCCTCAACCCACTTTGAGAACCACAGCACTAGGGGGCTACTATACATTTAGGGCTTGCAGATCTGTCTCTGGTAATATTTAATATTTGTATGTCCATGCCAAAAATGTACATGGCAAGCTGGCATGGTGATGAACCCTGTTGTCTGTGTGTGACAGAGAGAGACTGTGCAACATGTTACAACACAGCTTAAGAAAATATTCGATAGTTCCCGCCCTAGTGTGTGCAGGGGCGTCACAAGGGGGGAACGTGGGACAGAGTTACTAGGGCCCAAGGTGGAGGGGCCTTAATTTATTTATTTTAGCTATTTCAAAATAGCAGATATATAAGCTCACAGCGCACTGAGCTTGTAGATCTGCTATTTTTGAAAAGTCATGAAAATGTGTGCAAATCTTTGAATACATGTATTTTTTAAGCGAACATTTGTAACTCAAACTTTGCTTCTCGGGGGTCCCTGGAACTAAGTATTTTGAGATGGGGATCTGTAGCCAAATAGATATCATTTTTTGAAACCTGGGTTACACCGGGCATCTGGACGAGTGGGCACCTTGAGAGGTGGGCACCTGGACCTGTGGGCACTGGGGAAATGTGGGCACCTGGACAACAGGGCACCAAAACAATTAGTCCATGGGCCAGACGAGTTGTCGGTATCAAAAAGGTGGCAAAGGTTACCATGCATTTTTGAAAAGCTCTATATCTGTAGATTATATTTTGGTATGATAACCCTTTCTTAGACACAGCTAAATTGGTGTTATCAGCCGCTAGAGTTGGTGTCCCATTAACTTTACATTACAGGAAAAAAAAGCAAAAAATTAATCTGCTTTAAGTAGCATAAGAGGGGTCAAACTTGGGGGTTTTCATGTTGCTGAATCCATTGCAAGCATCTGTTTTGCACGAAAAACATTCCTGGGGCTAAAACAGCCACCACAAAAGTGTTAAAAGTGATGACTCATCACTTTTCATCACTAAACCATAGTCTTGTGGGACAGTGTTTAGCTTTTTTTGTGCAAAACAGATGCCTGCAATGGATTCAGCATCATGAAAACCCCCTAGTTTGACCCCTCATATGCTACTTAAAGCAGATTCATTTTTTGCTTTTTTTTTCCTGTAATGTAAAGTTAATGGGACAACAAATCTATAGGCTGATAACACCAATTTAGCTGTGTCTAAGAAAGGGTTATCATACCAAAATATAATCTACAGATATAGAGCTTTTCAAAAATGCATGGTAACCTTTGCCACCTTTTTGATACCGACAACTCGTCTGGCCCATGGACTAAATCTGGGCACTGGACATGTGGGCACGTGGACGAGTAGTAGGCACTTAACAACACTCCCTGTGCCAAGCTCTCCTTAAATCGTCCACAGACGAGTTAAGGGTTACCATGGTAACCAGGTAAACAGACGCTTGCTGCGGGTGCTGGTGAAAAACGGCATGACGCAACAAGCCCAGAAGCAAAATGGAGCGTCTATTCTCCATTGACTCCTATTCTATGCTGTAACATAAAAAAGGCTGTATCTCATCTGTGATGGTCGGCCCCGGATGGGATTTTAGTTTTGTGACCGTTTGTAAACAAACTGACCTCCTTCCTGTAATCGTCAGATTACACAACATGCACATGCACGTGGCTTCCGGGGCTCTTCAAAATAAAGTATAAGTGAATGGCGACAGCCCGTGGGTGGAGACATCTGGGCACTAAGGCACCCAGACAATACTTCAGTTCTGGCTGCGCTACTGCTGTCTCTCCCTCCTCTTTGCTGCCTGTCCTTTCTCTATTCAGCCATCTGGTCTGGCTGAGACTAAAAAGGGAAGAACAAAGCGGTACCGTAGCTGTCAAGAGTGAAAATACAATAGTGTTCACATTACTGACCAGAGTGCCTGAGGATAAGTTCATATATCTGCTAACACTGTCCCATTTAAAGGACAGCTGATTGCTTTCACTTCATGGGAAGTTTGCACGACTGGCAGGAAAAATAATACTTCACTGTTCTTTCAAAGCATTTATCGTCATCTTCCTCTTTCGTGACTTTAAGTCTAACAACAAGCTGTAGAACAGATTCAGTCTGACAGGAGGGCGTGCACAGTATCTGAGGGATTGAATGTAGGAGTATCAGAAGTAATGTTGGTGTGCCCATTGGGCTGATCTGTATGCCCATACATGGTGTTCCATGTTGGAGTGCCCGTTGGGCAGATCTTTATGCCCATACATGGTGTTCTGTGTCCAGGCCAGTCTGTGATGTCAGTACTATGACGTAAGAGTGGCATGCAGACAGACGGTTACCATGGCGGCGAAACTGTGTAGTATCAGTGATGTCAGCATGCAGACGGACGGACGGACGGACGGACAGACAGACAGATATTCGCTAAATTAATAGCTACTATTAGATGGAAATGACTTAAAATGAGAAGTTCTGAAAAGGACATTTCACGGTGATGACATCGCCAGTGGAGGAAGTTACTAGTTGTACTGTAATGATGGTACTTGGTACAATATTGTTCTATAAATGTACATTGTAAATATCTAGCATTCAAGCATTTGTTTATAGGGTGTTTATGTGAGTTGAGGGTGGAATTCTAACTGCTCGATGAAGGTGAGGCAGAACAGCTGTTTGACAGATTTACACTCTCCTCAATTTAACAGTTGAACAATGTTCTACTATTTTAAATGCTATTATATAAAATACAAACCTATCACACTAAGACAAGTATACCTGTTGTCTATTACACTATTCAGTAAACGCCCTGATACCCAGGGGGCAAACCAGCCTTTTTTTAGGAAACCTGCATTTGCCCTGACGAAGGCCCTGAAAAAGTTGTCCACCAGAAATATTATCTATGACCCAGTAGGATCACAACCTATATGGACAACCCGGTCAATTTGTACAACAAAGTCCAATATGGCCGCCTCAATATTAGCCCCTATTAGTTTTAATGGGGGTTGAATAGGGCAAAATTTTAAACTGAGGGATATTTCCACGAAACTTCACAGGTTGATCAATGGTATACATATGAATTTTTTTTTGTATTGCAAGTTTCCATGAAATCCAATATGGCCGCCACAATATGGCCGCCATAATGTAAAGACCCAGAAAATAGGTTTTGCCTCTAACTTCTGAACCAGATGAGCTAGAAACGCAAACTTGGTGTCTATTTCATGGTGTCTGACCATGGGAGACTCAATGGAATAGCTAATTTTATTATTGGGTGTGTCTGGACCTTTATTGTGCATATTTGCAAGATGGTGGATTCCCAAAATAGAGCTTTAACATAATTTCTACCATGATTGTTGACTGCTTTTGCAAATACAAGCAATATGAATCCATTTGCTAAGATTTATGGCACAGAAGGGACTATTCTTGAGTTTGCATGTTGTCAAAATGGCTGTAAACGAGATATTATATTTCCTGTCCGATTCTACTGTATGCAGTTGTAGCAATGACTTCAGATAAAATCAGAGACCAAAACAATGTATCTTAGAAAGTATTTTTTTATTAAAAAAAAAAAAAAAAAAGAGAGAGATTATCTCAATGAAATGAATGCAACTGCCTTTTTGGGTCTTTCACACATAGACATGCACATGCTTTCCAACAACTTCAGCTTCAGGGAAATTATAATGAACACATGATTAAAACAGGCTGCATTATAATGCAAATAATTGCTAGTCACTATCACTGTCATGTGTACCTATCCTGCTGCATCTTGTCTCCAGTCCTTGGCAACGACACCCCAAGTAGCATGCAATTCCCTTCTTCGCACATGAACAGTTTTTCTGGCAGCCTTTGATACAGCTACATGATATTGCCTTGTCCATTGATATAGGCCAGGCTGGCTCTGTAGATGGACAGGGGACTGCCTTCCCATGGCGGCAGCATGATATAGGCATCTATATCATGCTGCCACCCACCTCCTAGACCTTCCAGAGCTGTGGGTGAGAACAGAGCAGGATGCATATCTTCCTATCCATCACATGGTCTCAGCCCTTGGACTCGCACAGTGTCGTGCCCTGCCCTTTATTCACAGCCTGAGTGGCAGAGATACCACCAGCTATCCCTTTTTCACTGGAAAGAAGGCATGGTTCAAGACCAGCATGGGTCTAGATCTCCCTGCACTTCAGGAGTTTGGTGAAAATTCCTCTTATTCCCTCTCAGAGGATGTCAAGAATCAGGCTAGAGACCTCACAATAGCTGTATATGCATCAAAAGCTGACCATTCGGAGGACTTTGACCTGGCAAAGCTGAGAGTGTACAAGTTCCTAAATAACCGATTAACCCTGTTGAAGCTGCTGCCACCTACAGAAAATGCCTTTGGCCTGCACCTGAAAAGAGCTGCTCTTGCAGCCATAATAGATAAAACTGCACACATCGCGAAGCCAGACATCCCTTGCTTCACTGAATATGGATGGTCTCTCAGTGATGGATGTACATCTACAGAGCCAGCCTGGCCTATATCAATGGACAAGGCAATATCATGTTGCTGTATCAAAGGCTGCCAGAAAAACTGTTCATGTGCCATCCATCCATCTTCAACCGCTTATCCGGAATCGGGTCGCGGGGGTAACAGTTCCAACTGAGACTTCCAGATTTCCTTATCCTGCGCAACTTCCTCCACTCCCTCTGGGAGTATACCGAGGCGTTCCCAGGCCAGTCTGGAGATATAATCCTTCCATCTGGTCTTAGGTCTGCCACCGGGTCTCCTCCCAGTGGGACGTGCATCGAGGACCTTCCTAGGAAGGCGCTCGGGGGGCATCCGTACTAGATGCCCGAACCACCTAAGCTGACTCCTTTCCAAGTGAAGGAGCAGCGGTTCTACTCCAAGTCTCTCTCGGGTGATTGAACTTCATGTGCGAAGAAGGGAATTGCATGCTACTTGGGGTGTCGTTGCCAAGGACTGGAGACAAGATGCAGCAGGATAGGTACACATGACAGTGATAGTGACTAGCAATTATTTGCATTATAATGCAGCCTGTTTTAATCATGTGTTCATTATAATTTCCCTGAAGCTGAAGTTGTTGGAAAGCATGTGCATGTCTATGTGTGAAAGACCCAAAAAGGCAGTTGCATTCATTTCATTGAGATAATCTCTCTGTTTTTCTTTTTTTTTTTTAAATAAAAAAATAATTTCTAAGATACATTGTTTTGGTCTCTGATTTTATCTGAAGTCATTGCTACAACTACATACAGTAGAATCGGACAGGAAATATAATATATCGTTTACAGCCATTTTGACAACATGCAAACTCAAGAATAATACAGGTATAAGTCCCTTCTGTGCCATAAATCTTAGCAAATGGATTCATATTGCTTGTATTTGCAAAAGCAGTCAACAATCATGGTAGAAATTATGTTAAAGCTCTATTTTGGGAGTCCACCATCTTGCAAATATGCACAATAAAGGTCCAGACACACCCAATAATAAAATTAGCTATTCCATTGAGTCTCCCATGGTCAGACACCATGAAATAGACACCAAGTTTGCGTTTCTAGCTCATCTGGTTCAGAAGTTAGAGGCAAAACCTATTTTCTGGGTCCTTACATTATGGCAGCCATATTGTGGCGGCCATATTGGATTTCATGGAAACTTGCAATACAAAAAAATTTCATATGTATACCATTGATCAACCTGTGAAGTTTCGTGGAAATATCCCTCAGTTTAAAATTTTGCCCTATTCACCCCCCATTAAAACTAATAGGGGCTAATATTGAGGCGGCCATATTGGACTTTGTTGTACAAATTGACCGGGTTGTCCATATAGGTTGTGATCCTACTGGGTCATAGATAATATTTCTGGTGGACAACTTTTTATGTCGGGGCAAATGCAGCACACCTTCCTTTGCCCCCTGGGTATGAGTGGTCTGCAGCAAAAAGTAATGTAGGACGCTAAGTGCACTGAAACCACACCTCTCCCATCAAGACATATTCAGGTTAAAAGCACTGCAAGGTTTTACAACACAACCGTTTTCATAGATGATGTTTAATACATTCATCTATGAAAAAGGTTTCACCAAGTGACAAAAGGCACACACATCCTGTCCTGTTAGGCTGGCTGGATGCTGGATTAAAACTATAACATGAAACAACAATAAAATCTGCACACCAAGAATGCTGCTCCCCTTGTGAGTACGGTATTTTATGGGTAACATTTCGAGGCTCTTCCTCAGACCTTAGTGTTCTTTCATAGTATATTCATATACATAACTGTTAGTTTAATTGTTCCATTGCAGTGTTATTGTTCATGTCAGTGATTGTGTAAACACAGTGTTAATCAGAACCCTGGGGTCTACCTGCCCTCTACACCAAATATCTTGGCCAGAAACAGTGAGCTCAGGCATGTGCACACATAGACATCAAAGGGGGGCTTGAGCAGTTTTTGCAGTTTGCAGTTTTTACTATGGTGAAAGAAATGCAAATGCCCCCTTTCCATGCCATACCTGAAGGCAGCATTCAAAAAGTAAGCCATTTACCATGAGAGGGAATGGGTTGTTGGCTGATTTACCACTGTTTCAGGGTTGTGGCATGAAGCGAAGCCTCGAACGGTAAATAGTTTTTCTACCACTTCTACCATATTATTCTATTAAGAAAACACAGTTGTAACCTGCAAGGTTATTTAGTTACAATCATTAATTGTTTCAGAATACACATATACTTCAGCCACAGCATATAGTCCCATAAACAACAATGATGGCAGCCACATTCACTGGCCAAAAACAAACAAAACAAAAAAGACATCATAACCTAGGCTACTTGTCATGATGTCCAGTCAGAGTTATTGACACACTTCCTGAAAAGGTGCAGTTATTGAAATAGTTTTCCAGAGAAGACTGTTTTGGTGGTGTTGCTGGTGTGTTGGAGTCTGGCATTGGCAGAGGGCATTTTTGTGGGCCTGCTGCAACTGATATACGCTTATAGTGGGCGGGGTTGGTAAAGGTGTTCCGAATCTGGTTTTTTGGGAGGCGCATTGATCTTGGAAAAGTTACAACTGCAATACAACAGTGGGCGGGGTCCATGAGTTGTTGACTGATACCACTGTTTTAAGCCAATCAGAATCCAGTATCTGAACATGTGACCACAAAAAGTGGTAGAATAATTAATTGCCATGTCCAAACTCTCCTGAACTTGAATGCAGCATCTTATGTTGAAAAATTTCCCTCTCTGTGTAGAAATCCATGCTTTACATTGCCTTTTTATGCTTAGTTCAGTGTGGTATCAACTTAAGTACTGAAAATAGCCGACCTCCAAGCTCAGAATGCGTCGCAGCGCGACACGTTGTGAGCTTGGAGGTCTGTTATTTTCAATATTTTCACTAAAAGGCCCCTTTAGAAGTATGAGCCCCTGCCTCTGCACGTCGAATGAGTCAGTTATTCTTTTCCACTGACTCTAATCCAGGCTGATTGCTCAAAGACATGCACCTGGCTGGGTTGGGTGTGGCCACCTTATTGAGAGCCCTATATAAGAGAGAGAAGCAAGCTGAGAGGAGGAGGAGGTGGTGGTGGAAGGAGAAGGTTGTGTTGAGAGAAGGTTGTGTGGAGGAGTTCAGAGCAGGGCAGCTACCATGGGCTGGGAATCACACGTCACACACACACACACACACACACACACACACACACACACACACACACACACACACACACACACACACACACACACACACACACACACACACACACACACACACACACACCCTTTTTACCATTAACCCAACACTGTGGGAGTGGCTAAACTCGGCCGGGTCACCAGCCACAGCGGGATAGTCCCCCTAAGCCCCCCCTCCCCACAAACAAAAGTTTATGGAATAAATAAACGAAATATATATGAATATGTGAAAGACAACTGACTGACGTCTATGTAAACCATACGATATGGACAGTTCTGGTCACCTCCAGTCCACAGATTTGGAGCTGGCATCTGCCAATGATCTGGTCTGTTCAGTTATCAGTACCCTCTAAGTGAGAGAATCGCGTGTATCATATTGGTATTATTCATTATTGTTTGTGAAAATGTATTAGTCCCCGCTCTAAAAAAGCCAGCCGCCCCATAGCCCCCCCCCAGTCACAATTCTCTGGAGCCGTCGCTGGACAGACATATGGACATACACACACGGTCAGTTGTTGGAGCGGCTGGCACCGCTCAAAAAAGGAAGAGGAAAAGGAGGGAGCCGTCTAGAGTGGCATCAGTCTTTACATGACTGAGCAGAGTGCGTGAAGTTGAAGTTCATAACTCTGCTAACATTGTCCCGTTTCAAGGATGGCTGCCTTGCATTCACCAAATGGGAAGTTTGCACGGCCCAGAGAAATAGTACTTCACTATCTTGTCGAAGCATTGTTCTTCAACTTCCTCTTTGGTGACTTTAATTTTAACAACAAGTTGTTGTACAGATTCAGTCTGACAATGAACTACAATGACTGAGGAAGTGTATGTCAACACCGGGCCAGACCTGACCAAGATGGTCAGATTTGTTCGAGGACTGACCAAGAAGTTCAGATTTGTTCGAGGACTGACCAACAAGTTCAGATTTGGCCGGGGAGAGAGACAGATGGAGAGGGAGCAGAGAGGAGAGAGAGACCAGAGCCTGTAGAACAGTGTTTTCCCTAGTAGCCAGGGAGCCACAGGCCCAAAAGCTCAAAGAATAGGGTTTTACCTGTGACGTCATGACATACTTTTTATTTTTGTTTTTTCTATTCATTTGGTCATTAAGGTACACAGAATGAGAGGCCTGCTCTGCCGGAAACTCTGTGAAAAAAAGTTATGGCCATTTGTATATTCAATCCATCGACTTCACTATACAGGAAAGAAACACATCAAAAAATATGCTTTAAGTAGCATGTGAGAGGTCAAACTAGGGGTTCTTGATGATTCTGAATCCATTGCAACGGTGAAAAGTGATGACTCATCACTTTTCACAGGTTTGAGAGGCTGAAATCTACCCAAGGAATGTTTTTCATGCAAAACAAATGCTTGCAATGGATTCAGACTCATGAAGAACCCTTAGTTTGACCCCTCACATGCTACTTTTTTTGGTGTTTTTTTCCAGTTCAGTGAAGCCAATGGGAAACTTTTTTTTCGCAGTGTTTCCGGCAGAGCAGGCCTCTCATTCTGTGTACCTTATTGACCAAATTAATAGGAAAAGGAAAAACTAAAATTTGGAGTATGTCATGACATCACAGGTCTTCTCTCAGTTTGGCACAGTGGCTCCCCGGCTATAGGCAGAAGCTGAA
>NW_027664782.1:65000-73076 GCF_963921795.1 Nannobrachium achirus | reverse complement strand
AATGTTTTAAATGTCTTTAGGGCACAATAGCGGAGCGGCTAACTGCCCTTTTTCATCAGAATCTTTCAGTTCATGATAAAAGCGTGAAAATTGGCATGAACAGTCTCCATGGATCACTTGACAAGAAAATTGTCCGAGGCAATTGAAATTTCAAGATGGCGGCCATTTTTCAAGATGGCCACCACCTTATGGGAGCACTAAGTGATATAATGGTTTATTTGGTGATACAAGCATGAAAATTGCCATGAGCTGTCTCAAAGGCTCATTTGACAAGAAAATGCTCACAGCCACTTTACATTTCAAGATGGCAGACATTTTTTAAGATTTCCACCACCTAAATGGAGCATTAAGCAATATAATTGTTTAGTTAATGACACAAGCATGCAAATTATTATGATCAGTCTCTATGACAAGAAATCACTTCCAGTCACTTGAAATTTCTATTTTCAAGATGGCTGCCCCCTGGATCCTCAAGAGATCAATTTTCTCATAGAAATTTATTTATTTTTCATTAAGGACAATTTGGTGTAATTTTATTTTAGATTATGTTAAAGAACAACTTTTAACACATCATCAAAATACAACATTTGTTGATCATAGATAGATTAGAAAAGAGTGAATATCTGCACTACCAGGGCACAAACCAGATGGTGTACAGATCGCACAGGATTTAAATGGCATGAATGATTGGATTAAGTGTAGGGTTAAGGCATTAACTTGGTTGTATCCCATACATCAAAGTGCCAGGTAAAAGGTGGTAAAAGGATAAACTACTGCTGCTGAAGACACCGACGATACCAAAGATATCCATGTCAAGAGGCCAAGAAGATCCCAGCCCTGCAAAAGCTTTGTGCTTTATCTGTGAGAGCATTGATCTTATTTATATTGACTCATAGAATAGACTATGTGACAACCAGGAATAGTCTGGTGACCACTGGAGAGACGGGTGACAGCTGGAATGTAGACGGCATCCGGGAGCAGGTTGGGTTAGTGCCTCAGCTTGTGTCTTCCGTGAGGAAGAAGCCCAACAAACCCACGGTTAGGAGGGCCATTCAAGCCGCAAGCGGAGCCTGCATGCGGCACCACCACCACCATTGGGCCAGGTGGAGCCTACAGTACCATTGCAGCTCAAGAATGTACCACTCCTGAGTGAAATGTCTGGAGCTGGAGTCTGGTGCAATGCACAGGTCCTGGACCTGGTGAGACATAGGAGGGGCCCGGACAGGAGTCAATCCACAAAGCCTAGTCCCTCCATGCGCGAGATTTCCCTCTCCCAGTTTCGGCAGAGTAGTTCCGGAGCGGTGGAGTGAATGGTCCTGTCTTTCCCCAATGGGACTGATCGTGGGTAGCTACTAGGACATAAGTCTTACTAACTTAATCATAAGCCTGATGTTAACCAAATCATTAAGCATGATGTTGCGAGACCCGAAACCCCAATGAGCTTGGGCTACATCACTGATGATACGTCCCAGGTGTATCCATGGGATGTTTTTGTTATGAAATAATGGAACATTTCTTGCAATGGTATCATAACTTGCAATGGTATCATAACCAGTACGATTGTGCTCTCTGCTGAATAAACTCGGCTAAATTAGTTTTTCCTCAGTGACCTATTGACAAATGAAACATCTGTCCCAGTTAGTTTTCTCAAGTGTTATGATGGCTTCTGCCATGTCTTAGGCAGAGGCCGAGGGTTTATCCTTTTACCACCTTTTACCAAGCACTTTGATGTATGGGATACAACTAAGTTCATGCCTTAACCCTACACTTAGTCCAATCGTTCTTCCAATGCCATTTAAATCCTGCGCGATCTGTACACCATCCTTTTAATTAAAACCCCATTAACCATGGCTCGGCTCTCCCACACTGGCACAACCTGTCAATTCAGGTGCGGCTATCTAACTAGCTGACATTGAACCCCATTCTGAGTTTAACAGCAGTGATATATCACCAAATGTGCCCTGGTAGTGCAGATATGTTTCTAATCTATCTATGATCAACACTGTTGTATGTTGAGGTGTTAAAAGTTGTTCTTTAACATAATCTAAAATAAAATTTCACCAAATCGTCCTTAATGAAGAATACATACATTTCGATGAGACAATGGATCTTTTGAGGATCCAGGGGCCCATCTTGAAATAGAAATTTCAAGTGGCTGGAAGTGATTTCTTGTCATAAAGACTGCTCATACCAATTTGCATGCTTGTGTCACTAACTAAACAATTACATTGCTTAATGCTCCATTTAGGTGGTGGCAATCTTGAAAAATGGCCGCCATCTTGAAATTTCAAGTGGCTGTGGGTGTTTTCTTGTCAAATGAGCCTTTGAGACAGCTCATGGCAATTCTCATGCTTGTATCACCAAATAAACCCTTATATCACTTAACTGCTCCACTAAGGTGGTAGCCATCTTGAAAAATGGCCGCCATCTTGAAATTTCAAGTAGCTGTGGGTGGCTTATTGTCAAGTGACCCACAGAGACTGCTCATGTCAATTTTCATGCTTGTATCACCAAATAAACCCTTATATCACTTTTTTTGCTTCACTACGTGGTGGCCAGCTTGAAAAATGGCCGCCATCTTGAAATTTCAATTGCCTCGGCCAATTTTCTTGTCAAGTGACCCATGGAGACTGTTCATGCCAATTTTCACGCTTTTATCATAAATTGAAAGATCGTAGCACCTAGCTGCTCCGCTACAAGGCCAAATGCCAGGGCAGGAAGGCCATAAAATAAGACAAGGTCTTAGTCCATTGAAAGAATTATATGAAATTTAAGGGTTAAGGATGATTTAATATGTAGACTATCTGTAGTGAAATAATTAATATTTATAATCTGATCCATGCTAATTGCTAAGCCCTGCACCAATCAAAGTCACTGGATTTGTTTAAAGGTGGGGACTCGGGGGAGTAATGAATTCAGAATCTCACCAAAAGACACTGGTGTCTACATGTGCAGCTGGGGCATTAAAGGAGTAGTTCACCCCCAAAATGACTTTTTTTCTATTGATTAGTCACGCCATGGAGACTAGAGTTCAATAATATTTTTAGTTTTTTGTCGCATTCCTAAGACAAAAATGTGATAACAATAAATTTACCCCCATTCGTTCCGGATGGGGACCCATTTCGAAACGGGTCCCCATCCGGAATCAATGGAGGTAAATGTACTCAAATCAATTTTTTGTCTTAGGAATGTGACAAAAAACAAGAAATATTATTGAACTCTAGTCTCCATGGCGTGACTAATCAATAGAAAAAAAGTCATTTCAGATCTCGGCGAGGTGGAGGCAGACGCGGGGGTGTGAAGGTACGAAAACCGGCCGAAAGACGCGGACGCGACCGTGGTTTGCTATAGGGCTACTGACCACTAGTTGAGCATCTTACACAGTATAGCTTTAAATATTAAGAGGCAGAAATCGTGAAAATAGCTGATCTACATTCACACAAGCCTCGCAAACGCGAGACGTTGTGTGCATGTAGATCTGCTATTTTCACAATGGAACCGTATAATACAAAATGTAATGCCTCAACTCTTAGTGCTCGTCAGGGTGGGGGGTCCCCAGTTAAAATATGATTATGTTGGGGGTAGCAGCCTGAAAAGGTTGAGAACCACTGTCCTGGAGGACTCCAGTACCCTGGACCCCAGTGAGCAATCTCTGGGGGTCCGGCCTGCCTACATGCCAAGACAATGGCCTGAAGATGCCCAAAAAACAACAAAGGAAAAATTAAGAAAAGTAGTGTGGCATGTTCATTGTATATGTTCATACAGCATACACAGACAGGTAGACTATTATGTGCTGGTGTCCACACCGACCAAAATGACACTACAACAGAACTCAGCATAAACCTGGTCATACCATGTCTGGTCAAAGGTCAATGTTTGTGACCAGTGATGCAGTGACTCAGGGCCGTTTTTAGCTATAGGCGGTATAGGCGGCCGCCTAGAGCGCCGACCTCAAAGGGGCGCCCGCCGAAATGGAGTGATTTTTTTTATTTATTAAAAAAATAAAATAAAAATATAGCTGCAAGCAGCGATAAAGTGTACAAGGCATAAAAAGCAGGAAAGCAAAAAGCCATCAAGGGAAAGCAAAGAAGAATATCAAAGAAAAACTAGAAGCAGTGTTCTTCCGAACAGGACTCCGGCAGGTCAGGTAGGTTTTTTTTTGGCCTAGTGGTGACTCTACAATAGGCCATAGTGAAAAGGGTGCCACGTGTTCTTGGGCCTTTCACGGCAATCGGACGCTGCATGCGGGATTTGAAGCATTTTGTTCCAAAAATGTGTTTTGCAAAAATTGACCCGCTGGTGGCACTATAACAGGCCAATGTGAGAAGGGTGGCATCTGTTCCTTGGCCTAGTGGGAATGTGTGTGCAAAATCTCACACACACAGCAGGCTGCGTTTGAGACATTTTGTTCAAAAAGGAGCAATCCTGCAAACCTTGGAATTCAATGTTAGCCAATTAGATAGAATATGATATCTGACAAATCTGTCATGATTACATCACTGTAGAGATACTGTGTACTGATTTGTGTGATTTTCGGATAAAATCTGAAGGAGTAATATCGAAGAATGTATTTTACATACTGTAAGTCGGCCTTCTGGTGGTGCTATAAATGGCAGACGTGAAAAATGCAGGGCACAGGTTTTTCCTTGGCCTCTGGGAAGTGTGCATACAAAGTTTTACACTAATCGGTGGTTATAGGTAAAAGCACAAATTGGCCTCTACACAACATGTATGCAAAAGACTGTAGGCCTATATGCAACAGACATAAAAAAACTGTGATACTATGCACCTGGACAGTTTGATGATGTACATAGTAAGCCTTGCTGAGCTATGAAGACCATATGAATCGGCCAGGCTATGAATCTCATAGGGCAGGAGCCTATCTCCTGTTTCTGTAGCGTAAGCAGCTTGATGTACAAGTACACCCCCTGGACATGACACTAGTATGTCGCAGGGAGTTACCCCCAATCCAACCCTTGATGCTGAGTTTCAAGCAGGGAGGCACTGGGTCCCATTTTTTAGAATCTTTGGTATGACGCGACCCGGGTTTGAACCCAGATCTCCCAGTCTCAGGGCAGACACTCAAACCACTAGGCCACTGAGCTGGTACATGATATCATTGCAATCCTTGGAAATCACAACATAGGTGTAGACATGACAGTTTGTATTATAATGCTTGTTTCAGGATTTATGATGCAAAATACATTATTTAGTAATGCGGATATTAAAATACGCATCAAGGGGGGTTGGGGGACATTTTTAGGAAGGCTCCATATCAGACATTGTTCAAGGAACCAAACTGTAAAGTCTACCAAATGTCATGGTTTTATGCTTATACAAACCCCAGGCGGGATTCGATCCAACGAGCTTCTACATGAAAGGCATATGCCCTGACCACTACACTAGGCAGCCAAAGGATCTGTTAACCATGTTTGTTTAAAAAAAAGGTTCTATGTAGGCTGAGTGCCTTGATTTTATTGATTTCTTTTTTATATTTTGGAGGCTTGGGGTGAAATCAATGTAATCTGAGTATTTCTGACATTTTCGAGTGATCATATTTTCTTTTACTCAGAACAGAAAAAAAACAGCCGGTAGAGAAGGGCTCATTTTAAACATGAACGTAATCTGGAGTTCAGACGTGTCAACATTAAAGAGTTTGACATATGCCATGGGCATCCAGGATGTTAACGTCAACTCAACCCGACGTGGGGTTTGAACTGACAACCATCCGTATACCAGGCACAGGCACTGACCACTACACTACGGCAGTCACACATAATGGACCTGTCATTTAAAAAAAAAAAGGAAAGACAAAAGAAAAAGTTTCATGTAAATCTACAGTAGTTGTGGGGCTCATTTTAAACATGAACGTGATCTGGAGTTAGATCAGACGTGTCAACATTAAAGAGTTTGACATATGCACATGCCATGGGCATCCAGGATGTTAACATCAACTCAACCCGACATGGGGTTTGAACTGACAACCATCCGTATACCAGGCACAGGCACTGACCACTACACTACGGCAGTCACACATAATGGACCTGTCATTTTAAAAAAAAGAAAAGAAAAGAGAAAAAGTTTCATGTAAATCTACAGTAGTTGTGGGGCTCATTTTTAACATGAACGTGATCTGGAGTTAGATCAGACGTGTCAACATTAAAGAGTTTGACATATGCACATGCCATGGGCATCCAGGATGTTTACATCAACTCAACCCGATGTGGGGTTTGAACTGACAACCATCCGTATACCAGGCTCAGGCACTGACCACTACACTACGGCAGCCACACATAATGGACCTGTCATTTAAAAAAAAAAGAAAAGAAAAAAGAAAAAGTTTCATGTAATGTACTTGACGCCTTCTTTCAAAATGATATAGCGCCCCCCTTTGGCCAATTGGGGTAAGATTGGTTTCAGTGATATTTGGACTAACCCTCTACAGTAGTTCATCATGAAAATGTTACTTTGCATGTATGTTTTAGAGGCAGAAGAATAATTTGCATAAAACTTGCAATATTCATTGAATTATTAAAAAAACATGTTTAATTTTTTTTTAAATCCGATCTGACAGATCTTTAGATATTGGTCCAAAGTTCATGTAAAAAAAGTTCTGTGCACGTGACGCGAAAGTTCCGGAATAAAAGCGGGTTTAAGTGTTTTACAAACTGCTCAAAATGGTAGAAAATCTAAGGACGGAGCGTACTTAACAAAGACACGGATGGCTTCCGCTTGAGTCAAGGCACGCGTGTAACCAAGTTGCATGTCTTTAAACGAAACGAGGCATGACTTATGCCCCTTTAAAGTTTGAGTTTTCAAACGCTTCGTATAGCGCCCCCCTTTGGCCAATTGGAGTAAGATTGCTTTCAGTGATATTTGGACTAACCCTCTACATATTTGCCAAATGCCATGAACGTGTCACTTTGCATGTATGATTTAGAGGCAGAAGAATAATTTGCATGAAACTGCATTATACAGTGAATTATTAAAAAATAATGTTTCGCTTTAAAAGAAATCCGGCCGCTGTGCGATGACTGTATTGGTCCAAAGTTCATGTAAAAAAAGTTTCGCGCACGTTACGCGAAAATCCCAGGAGGAGATAGATTTTGACTGTTTTTCATATAATTCAAAATTGTGGGAGAAGTAAAGGTCAGAGGTCAAAAGTCAGAGCGTAAAAGTTGTTCGGCATGAGGAGACGCACAAGTGTATACAGGTTTCATTGCTGTACCTGAAACAGGGCATGAGCTACACCTGTTCAAAGTTGGCATTTTTCAAAGGCTTCCTACAGCGCCGATTGTTGCGAGCTTCGCGTTTTAGCCGTTTGGCATAGTCCTCTGCCATACTGCCGAGTTTCGTAAAAAGCGACTGCACGGTCTAGCCGCTAGAGAAAAAGTGGCGGAAGAATAATAATAGTGCTGAAGTCCAATATCAATAAGTGGCCTTCGGGCACTTCGTGCCTTGGCCACTAATAATCGGCGCCCCCTCTTGTGGTTTATCTCACCCAGACGATCCAGTTGCTTACTATGTGGGTCAAAATAAAAAAAATATTATCAATCATAAAAACTTGAGCATCAGAGGCAGCCTGCGCTCAGTCGCAGCAGGGCGAGATGAATGAGATTGGTACTACCCCGCCCCCGCACTCTTCATCAAAGGGGGCGCCGATCGCTCAGCACAGCCTGGGCTGGGCGCAGCCTGGCTGGCCTTGGCCAGTGTTACATACATAACAAATAAATAAATAAATAGAAATAAATTGTCATGCGAATGATCATGATTGTGACCAGTCCAGACTGTCCAGTGGCAGTGACGAATCATCATGATGATCAATCAGTCATGAGTCATCATCATTCGCACTGACGAATCTCGGAATCTGCCGCGACACAATGCGGGACTGGGTCAGGTTGATGAGAGAGAGAGGAGACAGGTGTGATGGAAACTGGAAGACAGACAACAAGAAGACGAGCGAGAGTAATCACAGCACCGTCAGCACGTCTTTTCCGGGACTGCAACAACAAGCATGTATGGATGTGCAAAGCAAGCAACAAGTTAGTCTAGTATGTAAACATTGTAGATTTATTA